>NC_043999.1:21941181-22033681 GCF_902150065.1 Myripristis murdjan | reverse complement strand
ACCACACACAAGCTTCTGACCTGAGGTTGAACATGCCTCAGATTACAGAGCCACCTCTAGTGAAGACTGTGTGAACCGCTGCTTATGTGTCCAGACTCTTTGAACTGCTGTCTTTTTGTGTCTGAGAGCCACTTAAAGAATCTCAAAGGATGGAGATACACACACACACACACACACACACACACACACACACACACACACACACACACACACACACACACACACACACACACACACACACCCTGCCCCAGGGCAGACAGCATGTCACCAGCACAACTTGCAAGAGTTTGTAACACAGTGAGCCATACTTTGAATCTGTTCTTTTCTCTAAGATATGATGTGAAACCTTTGCTGTATGGCAGCAGGCACTCCAAGGGCTATACTAGCAGTCTTTTGCTAGTATAATCCTTGCAGTCACAACGTTTCCAATCAGCAGTCTGGTAAAATTATAATGTAACAGTTTGTTAAAGATGTAAAAGACAGTAAATTTATCACCTACATTTTATTGCAGGACTCACAATTACAATTAAAAACCTAATCCTGAAGATAAAAAACTATGCTGCACTTTATATTGCATCCTTTACATCTTTATCATTGTCAACTACAGCCGACATTTGAAATGAAAAAGAATGCTCTGTTATGTCAGCGTATTGTAGTCAGAGATGTACAGGAGGGTAAACCCACCCAAACCTTTTCTAGCTTTGCTACCTTTCCACCCAAACATTATGATGTAGGAGGAGAAGATACACAGTGCTGAATAAATGATGGATGTGTGGGAAGAACCAAAGACCAGTGAGGGAGAATGTAAGGTGGTTAATGTTATTGCACTTTTAGACAGTTTAAAGGCTGTTCAAACGTTAGTTAACTGTGTTTAAATAATAATAAAAAAAAACTTATCAATAGATTACTGAGCAATAAAAATGCTGACTTGCAGCCCTTGTTACAGTTACAAAAAAAGGTAGCATTGGCATTGGTGTGGACAAAATGGACCCATTTTATACAAATTGGAAAGAGTAAATATGACTGCACTGTAATAAAGACAGCAGATAATAAAGACAGTCGTACAGACCAGCACCACTACACTATGCAACACTGGACTGACTAGTACTTTTGATGTCAAGTGGGAATCTTGTAACTTCCATATGTTCCTCTTTTCACCCAAGCTCAGTGTTTACATCGCATTTGGTGTGATCGCATCAGATTACTTAAAAAGTATATGGAACTGAGAGAACACTGAGAGAACAAAGCTGTTTTTCTAAATTCTGACATTTGACATTTTTGGAGACGGGAAGTTGACTCTCTACTAATGCAGGGTGTGTTCCTCTGGTTTGGGCTCGTTTTCAGAGGAGTGGCTGTCTTCCTCCTCCAACACAGGGGATCCTACCCATGGATGTGTTGTATAGGTCCCGCCCCCCTCGTCCTCCCTCTCTATGACAAGGGGAAGACATGAGCACGCAACTTCCTGCGTTTCAGGAAGTGGAAAGGAAATGAGATGTGGGACTGGTGGTTACACATTGTTAGGGAGGTAGCCTGGACAAAGAGTAGGGAATAGCTCACTCCCTGTGTGTGTGAACCATATTTAAGATTCTCTCACCCGCTACCATCACAAGACCACACACACACACAGACACAGGACCAGGACCGAACACATGATTTGGTGAGCTTGAAATGTGTGGTTGGTACACAAAACATGTACAGGTTGGGCGCTCTATCATAGCCACACAATCAGCTGTATACAATTGCTTTTTGTTTCAGATCTTTTAGGGAGGAATTTTGCACTATGGGATAGTCTTGTATTTAGTACCAAGCTCTTTCAGGTGGGTTAAAAGCTCGAAAACGGGAAGTCAACACTAATATGCAAACTCAAGCTGTTCCCTCCTCCTAAAGTGTGGGCACTACTTTGATGCAATATTGGATTTGGTGGCTCAGCATTTGAGAGATGTACTGCAACATTTGATCATGTAATGTGCTTTTGCCTAAGGTTGTCATGATACTAGAAATTCAGCAGTTGATTCCAATACCGGTGACTTTCCACGATTCTCGATACTCCTTTGAATACCACAGTAAAAAAAAAAAAAAAAAAAAAAAAAATCTGTTGAACATTCAAGTATTAAAGCCTTCAAGTATTTAAAACAAACAATGAGTCAGCTGTGCTTAAATAACAACTTTTTAGATTCAACTAGAGTATCCAGTACAGACATAAGAAAAATATGGAAATAATAAATTGGCTTATACATAACTAGATAAAGAAACAACTGTTCAACATTAGATGCCTGTCTTTCAGGTGCTTCACTAAGTTGCAAGTCTTTCCTCCTTTAATCTGAAAATTTCGATGGCACCATTTGCCTATTGGGTTTTGCAAATTTAATATTATCCTTTGAGCATCTGCCTTGAAAGCAAAATAATTCCATACACAACTCTTACTGTGTTTCTTTTCAACAAGTGGAGGCTGAGCTGCTGCTCCAGCTACACCTGGAGTAGCCATCTTTCACATGTTTGTCTGCCTGCTGTAGGCATTCTTCTTTGGCACACACTTGAACAAGCATACAGCTTATGTATAGTGCCCCCAGTCAGCTCCAGAAGAATATGTTACAGCCTGCTGAAGGCTATATCATACATCCTACATTACCTAAGGCACCGCAGAAAAAATGGGTACCATTGTATTTTTGGATTACTGGCATCAACTTGGTACCAAAGTATCAGTTTTTGTGACATCTCTACTTCATGAGGACACTGCATGCATTACAAAATTAGTTTCCACTAATTCAGACACATGCGAACAATTTATTTTCTTTCATTTCAGTCAGTAATCATGGCAAACGAATGTTCCCAAAATCATCAAGACTACTAATCATATTTCATACTTGTTTCTAGAAAAATAACTGGAATTATTACATGCATGTGTGAATGAACAGACTATGCACACTACAGCACTTAAGAGAGGAATAGCTGTATAACTGCAGTTGGCAGTCAATTGGCACTCTGCCTGGCCTGCCTTGACAGCCTGGCATGAGGCTGGCATTGGGTCACAACATCAGCCCAGTGCGCAAGGCCCTTCGCTGGTTGTTGGCTGCCCTGCTGTGGTACCACCCTGAGGGGCTCCAGATGGTGCAGCACGGTGCTGCCCTCGTACCATGCAGCTGTCGACAGCCTACTATCAAACAGTACGCCCACGCGACCAGGATGAGAAGAACACAACATCACTTGTAACAGAGTTTTTAAGAGCACATCACAAGATCCAGTGTGGTGTGATGAAACAGATAAAACATGTATTAGCATGTGGAGAAAATACAGCGTTACATGGTCTGGATGAATATTCAGTCCTAGTTAGCCTGAGAGTGGGTGCTATTTTTGTAACCACCAGTGAAATTGTTTAATTGCTGTTTTAAATGACAATCTATTTCAACCACTGGCATGTGATGTGAGTTTTCAAGTTGCCTTTCAAGCTACAAAAATAGTACTCAGGCCATATCAAATGCTAAAATAACCTTCCTTGGGATTTAGCATTTCCCGTCAGAATGATTTGTCTTGTCAAGTCACTGGAAACTTAGGTTTGTGAAGAGAATGAGGCGAGGCAAAGCCAAGCCAAGCCATCCTTCAGTCAAAAAGCAGCATAGAACAACTGAGGCATGACACGCTCTCTCTCTCTTTTACTCTCTCAGTCAAACCCCATACTTGCAAGCCTGATCTCCCTCATCTCTCACTCTAGGCCCCAGCCATGCAGACATATGAAAGGTCCACAAGGTATACCAAAGCACTATGGGCTTGCATGGGCAATGGATTTAAGGACTAACCCCATTTGGCTACTCTGATTCTCTCTGCCTCTTTCTCCTTTCTCACCTTGAATCTCTTCCGTGTCTTTGCTGAGGTAAAACAGCCACTTGAGTGCAGTTTAAGAGCAGCAAGGAGAAACGGCTTTCATCTAACACTTATCACAGTGGGAAGTTTATGACCGCTAGACTGCTCGATATGCTGGGCTTGATAAAGTCATGTGTATGTGTGTGAGAGAAAGACAGGTAGAGCGAGGAAAAAAAACACACTCAGTGGGTGTTGTTAATGAATGAAGCACAGGAAAGTGTGTGTGTGTGTGTGTGTGTGTGTGTGTGTGCGCGCGTGTGCGTGCATGTGTGTGTGCGTGCGTGTGTGCGTGCGTGCGTGCGTGCATGTGTGCGTGCGTGCGTGCGTGCGTGTGTGTGTAAAACAGAAAGCAGGTCCTTGGGGTTAAGTGACTCTCACCATCAATAACAACACATTTCAGAGCATGAAAAAGGTATAGAATTTGTAATTTACTTGCAGCTCTGCTATGGCATTAACCTTGCAGCTCTATGAAGGCATTCTGCACTCTAAATCACTGTATGGTACAGGCTCTATTGCAGCTCTAACTTCAAGTGTTTGTGATAAGGAGGTTAGATTTAAAGCGGCTAGTAAAAATACACCTTTCTTATCAGTGTTATCATCCCTTGATCAGCTCCTTTAATTAAAACAGAACCCTATTTGTGTAAATGAAACTCTTGTTTTGGCTACAATCACTGGGAAATGTTCTCCACCCACAAGACACAATGAATTAAAACTAAAGAGCAAACAACAAAACTTACCATTTACTTTACCTACATCATTTCCTGTTATTGAGTCTTTCTAATTTACAGTTTTACCTCTTGCTATCATTGGCCACCACCAATTTGCTAAGATGTCTTGTACAGTTTTAAAGAAATTGTCTCTCTCACATCCTTGAACTCTGTTAAAAGTAAATGACAAACTGAGTAAATGAATGAGCAGGCACATGTATATGAGTGTGTTCTTCATAAATTGGACTGACTGATATTTTAATAGACTCATCCTCTAAGTATTCTTTACTATATCCTTTGGTATATTATTGTTCTCTCCACACACACCCACACGCACAAACAGAGAAACAAAAATCCCAGCCGCAACATCAAAGCTTATTTATGCCTAACAGCTTAAACCACCTCTGAGCTCGAATCATCGATTGCCGAGATCTGCCAAATGCAGCGCAATGAAGCAGTCTCATCAAAGGGAAAAGAGCTGAGCTTTTATCGAAGAAGAGCCCACACAGACATTCTCTCTTTTTCTGGTCGTGGGGTTGAGCTCTAAAGGGGACATTAGGGAAGAAGGTGGGAATAAGTTTCAATTTTATGTTAAGTCAACAGAGATATTTTTTCCCATTACTTGAGCAGAATTCACATGTTTAGGTGGGTATGTTAGTGAGTGTGTATCACACCAATGTATCCAGTCAAAAAGCATTAGCCTATGTGCTGTGATCAGGGTTGGTGCTCTTTGTGTACATACATCTCTGTAATATCTCTCTAGCTGACCTGTCTTTAAAATGTTTTTATATTTTGTGTTTGCTTTTTTATGTTTTGTCTTTGCTTTAACAGCAAGTAGGAGCTCAGAGATTGATTCAGTTAGCTCTCTGCACTATTCAATAAGGTGTAAGCCCTATAAGCGGACTGCTGCTACTCTGCAATACCGCTAACTGAACAATAAGCCACTAACAAGCTGGAAAATGCCACCAGTGCACTGACCCCCTGGCTGCAGTGACTGAGAGAAAAAAAATATGTAAAAACAGAGGAGTAGGTTTTCCCTTTCCTCAGCTAATCCCTCCGTTCTGCCTTGTTATTTTCCTCCGTTCCGCCCTCCTCCTCTCCAAGAGTCGGCAGCAAGCGCATCGTCTCCATGGGGAAGCACAGCGAAACGGCAGATTTGCCTCCCACACACTGCCCTGCCTCCTTCACTAACGATGGTAAGTAGTCACAGATAATCACATGCACACACACATACACAAACAAACTTATACCCCTTGTCACACAGAATCACTTTGGTGTTCTGTCTTTATTAACGGGACACAAGTGTTTAGTAGTAGAAGATGCTACTCACACATGCAAACTGACGGATGCATGTAAATGCAGACTCACATCTGTACACTCATATATATGCTGTCCTAACAGAAACACAACTTTTTTCAAACTCTCAATCACATGTAATGCCTCACATGCAGGAAAGGGTATTAAAACTGATGTGTCGAGACAGAGAAACAAAAGTCATACACAAAAAAATCATTTAGCCAATTATCTAACGAAATGCGCTTTTTTCATGTTTTTCTATATTGAATAAAAGTGTAATTTACACTCAAATGTAATATTTGAGGTCTCAGATCTTTCATCAGTATTGAAAAATTTTCTAACAAACTCCAGCCAGATTTACCCATGTCTGACATGATTATGGCAACAGAGTTGAAACAGCAATTGCATCTGACAGCTGGTTACAGAATTCTTCTCCAGGTAACAACACATGAATGCTGCATTGAGCAATGATGGCCTATGTAGCACTTTGATGGATCGTTAGAAGATCGAATGTGGATGTTGGTACAATCTCTCTGTGCGCTCACACACACACACACACACACACACACACACACACACACGCTCGCAGGGAATTCATGCGAGAAAATATTGGAAGGCTGCATGTTTTATTTTTGGATGTAATAGGGCACTCGGTAAAGCAGAAAACCTGGGTGACAAGCCCTTGTGAACAACAGCAGTGGTTTCTCTCTGTGGTGCATGTGGTGGCTAACCTCATCTACATCACACACACAACTGCAACATGTGCACACGCTCACACTAATACAAACATGCACGCACAAAGTCACACACAGGAAACTGAAGGTCAGGGTGGAGATTAGGGTTTAAGACCAAGAATGGGTGTGTAAAAGCATCCATTTTAATTTGAACAAGGGGAAATCAGCAGTCAGACAGCCAGTCAAGCAGCCAGTCAAACCTCTGGGCAATGTTCAGATACACTGCCTTTCTGGCTATGCTCTGGTCAATAATCGTGCCACTGGCTGCATGCCCTCTGACGCTGAGTTCATGGCAGGACATATTGTTCTCACTGTTTTCACTTAAGTTTTTCATGCTTTCCGGTGTTGTGGGGTTGAGCTTGCATATTGTCCTTCAATTTCTGTACAGGATACAGCTTTGATTTAAGCATTATGCCATTATTATTGACTGCAGTAACTTTTATTTTAGGGAATTAATATGAAACTCTTAAGAACAGCAACTTACAGTAAATCCAAAGATAGTTTAAGCTTCAAGATCACAAAATAGTTAGGAATAAAAAGGTTATTGCCACATTATATTATTCTTTTGCCTCGTGAATGAAATGCTGGGTGAAGAAATAAGAGCACAGGTGAAGGTAAAATCTTTTCTTTTTTTAGGTATGAAAATACCAACTTTATTTAAGGAAGCACACGTCCCCTCCTCCCAGCTCACACACACATCTGGAAGGTCCACCTTTCACACATACCCAACACACCACACTTCCTGTCTGCCTGGACAGTTGCACAGACACTTCCTGTTCTGAGAGGGGGTGACATCCTGGACTCACATGAGGTAAGACTTTGCAAGGGACAATAATAAAATGCAGTCCGACGGCTTCGCATTTGAGGACCGTACTTAAGAATCTATCCTAAAATACCAGCACTTCATCATCATGAGTTGTTGCAGTGTCATTTCCTGACAGCATACCTGGTCATGCATACTGATGTGGAGCACTTCTACACTAGGCCGATGGCTCTAGTTTGGTGAGCTTGAAATGGAACTGAACAGGCCATGAAAGAAAACAGGTTAGTCCCACTAAAATAGAGAATGACTGATTTAAGGGAGACCTGGAGAGAGAAGCCCGATGAGAATTGCAGAAAGGCAACACACAACAATTTATCAGCATCAGTGATGAGTTACCAAGGGGACACAAGAGGGAAGACTCTCAACCTTTTATTGATGTTTCAATTAGCAAACCCTGTAAAATTTATTCTTTATAAGCTAAAGGCACTGCAACATTAACTGACTATTGTACTCCTATCTGATTCTTCAGACTGCATTTCAATGTTATGCAAGGAGCACAGAGGCATGCTGCTACAGAAGCAATGAATTCTGATCCTTGTAGTTCACTCACATTACCTCTTGTTTGAAAATGACACTGGCAAAAACCAACAGCTTCATGCATGATGGGGCACAAAATGAACGCAAAAAAAAAAAAAAAAAAAAAAATTACTGGGTTGTTAAATTTGGCTGGACATGCCATAATATGGGAAATACTGTAATGCTATAAGTACAGCACATGATGGGCAACTGCTACTTAAGTTGTGCATATTTCTGACCACAGCAACAGCATTTGTCCTAGTTTGGAATGGCAATTTAACATGATCAGCAGCAGCAGCAACCATGGCTGCCACAAAAGGAAATGAGTGACACAAACTCAAATTTCATGAACAGAAATTCCATGGAAAAAGACAGTGAAGGACACAACGTTGTCCGACAAGTGATCTGTGAGAACTGCAGTGCAAAAAGACCACAGCAATTACTGTTCAGCACCAAAAATGAAGGCACAGAAGGATTACTAAAACATGCATTTTTGACTAACTTATGCATTGCAAGTAGCATTCTTTTGCAAAATGAAACAGTGTTTTGGATTGGAACCTTTCATTCTAACGAAAATTGACGCTTGTTGTCTCAATATTTCAGTTAAGTGCAAGTATATAATTGTCATGATATTGTCATATCATGTTAAAACCATTAAAGATGTCACCATATCTCCACCAGAATATCAGGTACCAAACACAACATCACAACATACACGGCAAGATCCATCATGCGTCATGACTGTTTTATCCACCCTTCTTGCAAGAACAGAGGCGATTCATGGTGAGGTTGATAAGTTGGAAATTATTTTTTATGTGCACTTGGGTGGGGGTGGGGGTGTGTGTGTGTGTGTGTGTGTGTGTGTGTGTGTGTGTGTGGGTGGGTGTGTGGGTGTGCATGTGTGGGTGGGTGAGTGAGAGAAACAGAAAGCGAGAGAGAGACTGCATGGGAGTGAGGGATGTTAGGAGGTTGAAGAGCCAGTGGGCAGGGAAAGGCCTCCTTTACTCTGCACCCAACTGAGAGCCATGCACCCACCCTCTCCCTTTCTCTCTCCCTCTCTCTAGCTCTCTCCCCTCCCATCCCCTCATCTTCTTCTCGCTGTAACTAGGCAACGCAGGGTTGAAATGATTCAGATGGTAGAGGCAGGCCCATCAAAGATAAAGACAGACAGCCTGGCTCTCTGTCATTTTCTTCCTTTCTTTCTCTGTCTGTCTCACCCTCTTGTATACTATATTAACTGCACCTCACTATGGTTCAAGTTTCAAAGTAAGTGTATAACCTTAAACATTGTAGAGAGAAGAAACCATTGCATTGGCTTATTAGATAGCAAAGGCACTTAAAGAGAACAGCAGGTGAAGAGAAAACAGGTGCAAAGCCATCCAGACCCACAGCATACCTGTGCTGCACGTGTGGGTGGGGCATGGTAGAGTTCATAGAGAAACGGGGCAACAGCAGACTAATAGCAGTTGCAGTGCAGAACACCAAGGGTGTAAACTGTAAAGGTCTGTAAACTGTAAAAGCTTTTCATCCTTTACAACAGAATGCTGTTGCCAAGGCTACAAAAAGGGTTTCTATGCCACATCAGCTAGTCTTGAGGTGTCAGGCACTATACCAGGAAACTGTCATCTGCATTTAACCCACTGTAACTTTTTAGAGGCAGTAGGCAGCCACAGTGTAGCACTTGCAGATTGATAATGTTAGCAGTTACCATTTCAAAGAAGCTATCAGTAAAAAGTAGCTGTCCCAGGCCTGCCGGTTTTTGAGGTAAACATGTACATGCAAAACTGGCTGTGTTAGTTGAAATGTGTGATCCTCTTTGTACAGAAATATCAATGACAAGTATGCTATAAATCACTTCTGCAGACACATTTTTGCTGGCATCATCCATTTTATTTATGACATTTCTACTTGTGACATAGCACACTAGTAAAAACAAATATTTTGAATCATCAAAACAGGCAGAGCAGATTGGAAGGCCCAATTACACACTGTTGCAATCTGTATAAAATGTGCAAAGAAAGTGCATTAACTGCAAACTTGTATATATGTTTTTATCTAGAGCTAGACAATGCCTTCCTTTTATAAAAAGGTCAAAGTGATGACACCTCTAAGTACAGGTGTAAACAGCAGCAATGTGTCCTGAGTGATCGGATCTCTGGATGCATCCAGAGGTGGATTGGGCTGTTTTTGTCCGCATCGCATTAGAGGTGTAAACAGACACGAGTCCCAGGACACATTGAAGGACCACCTACTAAACTGACGTCCTCTGTTTTGGCCAGCCCAATACCCCTGACACCGGCCAGACCGTCACTCGTCCGATAGAAAAAATATCTTACCTGACTCTGCCTAGCGCAGCTGCACTGTCAGCTGAAGGATCAAATGCAAACAGAAGTGCAGGTCGGCTATAAAGCAGCTGGTTAATGAATAAAAACACAACCTGTCTACGTGCAGAATGGGAACTAGGGGAGCCTGGAGGAGTTCAGCTCCCCTTAATGAGACATGAGCTCCCCTAAAAACATGATGCAAGAAATTTTGCATGGTTTCTAAAATATGTATTGACAATATGCAGGGTTTTTTCTTCCATATAACATTCAAAGACAGCAGCCACTCTCCAATTTCGTGCCCTAGAACAATTAAACACATTCTGTCTAACCCTAGACACGATAGAGTTACTATAGAAATACAACAGAAATATTATAAGCGGCTGTGTGAATCTGCACTGCAGTTACTACAGGAATACCACAGAAATATTACAGGTTGAGTTATCCACCTAAGTAGAGAATCCCATCCACACAGACCCACTGAGCCTGAACGTGATCGGGTCGAGCCTCTAACAGATGTGAAATACGTCTTCAGTGATTGACAGCACATTAAAATGAGCGTAGAGGAAGCACGAATGTCTCCTTTTGTTTAATACCTGCCGCCTGTTAAATGCCATTTTATTTTCATTTCTTGCGTGTAAGGAGGACTAGCAATGTAAGAATTTCATTTTACGCCCCCCTCCCGAAATGATACGTTTTTAATTACACCGGTTAAATGAGATCCGATCACAAGTGGGAAGGCGAGATGCATGTGGAGACGCTTGTAATGCCAGGTGTGTAAAGACAGACTGACAGCTGTTCACTTGTGTTTGGATTACCAAAGACACATTTTAATACCAGGTGGGAACATAGCCTATATTATTCCAATATATAAAACTGTTGCTAGGATAAAGCAACATCATGGCACCTGGACAAAGTCTTGCGTGATGCTGTGGAGATAGGTGAGTGAATCAGCTGTGGAGGACTGACATGGATAAATAACGTTACTTACATCTGCAGGCAAGAAAAAAAGACAGTCTTGCTACCAAATATGTTGAGAAATGGCAAAACCTGAAAAACACAAATTTATTTCATCATTGCAAACTTCTAAAAAGTAAACTTCAATCTTGTTCATTGTGATATATGCGGGACAGAGTTCGCATACCATGGCTAAATGAAAACAATGCTAAATCTTCTTGAAAATGATCCAGTTGTTTGTACAACTGAGGAAGATCATCCAACTAGCATGACAATGTTTGGGCAAGCTCATTGGAGGAGCAACAGAAGCCTAAGCGGGAGAATCTCTACCATCATGCCAACATTACTGCAACAAAAATGCAACTGATCAGTAATGCAGAGAGCATTAACTGTTTTAAGTGATATATTTTGTCTATAATCTCCTCTTAGTCTTAGTAAATCTTGTTGTGCACAAAACATTTGAATAATTAAATAGGCTATTCATTGACACACTAAGGAGCCAACCGAGGGAGAAAAGACTTCTGAACAACCCAAATACATGCTCCATCTCTCTCTATCTTGCAAAAACATACTCTGCAGATGTATCTGTGATTCCATATGGTAATATTATTTATCTATTGTATAGTTAACTTTCCTTGCACGTCAATGTAACATATATCATTCATGCTGTGTAACTGGGGTCAGTGGGAATATTAATGTAAAGACATGTGTGTCAGGATGATGGCACAAATGTAGCTTGGTAGCTTGCTGTGTTTAATGTAGACAAGGCAATACTACCCTGCCAGTTTCTCTCCTGTCACTGACCATCTGTCTATGAAGAACATGATCTATTCAGCCCTAGCAGGGATCTTCATCAGTTAAGTCTGGGAGAAACGTCTCAAAATATCATTGCTATCAGAGTAGACGTGGGGATGGGGTACTACAATTTACTATATATTTGCTGATTGTATGCAGATGATTATGACGATAATGAGGAGAGGGAAGACAAGAGGGGAGGAGACACCACACAACAAACTGTACCCAGCACTGACTAGGTCAGTATCACAGAGTACAAGCATAATATCACCACTAATACAAAACTGAAAGGACATAGTGGACTAAAGAATAATGGCACCTTCATGCACCGTAAAAACAGATCATTACATATGGCACAAACACATACACTGCACAGTCAGCTGTTGCTGGGGGCGGGGCATGGGGGTTTGCATTGTAACAGTCCCATTAAATTGAACAACAACATAAACTATGGCCAACCTCTGAAGTGAAATATTGCTAAATGTGTTTCTTCTTTTCTTATCTTCAGGCAACATGAAATATGGCCAACGTTGGCCAAGAAAAAACAGAAACTTTGCAAAACAATTCAAGAGAGATTCCTTCCTTTTTTTTGTTTTTGTTCCTATTTTATCTGCTAGGACATTTCAATGATTTACTTAGAATTCCCTAAATAGCTGAATGAAAACATAGGGGCCTAACTTATGACTCACAGGAAACTAGCTACTAGCCGAACGACAATGCATTTTTGATAGTTACATTCAACGCATTGGATAGCATGTGTTATTTCACCCTTTTATATTATAAAAATGATCATGGCTACAAAACAATTTGATTGTCTGATAATATTCTGAATTAACTTGCAAACCATGGCCAATTGCCATGTTTTGCAAGTTCAAAAAGTGTTAGTTACATTAAATGTTATGGGACATGGTTACTGGTCCAGTAATTCATTGGCCTGCCACACCACCCATCTCCTGTCAGTGCTCCTTGTTACTTCCTCCCCTCTCTCTCTGTGTCTCTCTGTCTCTCTCTGTCTCTCTCTGTCTCTCTGTCTCTCTCTCTCTCTCTCTCTCTCTCTCTCTCTCTCTCTCTCTCTCTCTCTCTCTCACTCTCTCTCTCTCTCACTCTCTCTGTGCGAGGTCCGTCCGGTGTCAAGCTGTGGAAGGAGCTGAGGATGACAGGAAGGCCATCTGTGCCAAGCTCTGTCACACTGTCTGTGTTGACATTTCCACATAAAACACACACACACACACACACACACACACACACACACACACACAGACCTGAACACATGCAAACATCAACAAACACACACAAGCACACATCAGAATGACAATCACTTAGCACAATGGCTGCACAAGAAACTGTACAAGGAAAGTGTACAGATAAACATGCACAGACGCTTGCTAAATTCTGTGTACGTGCACACTAAAACACCGTGACCCAGGAAAGACCATGAAGATTAGATTGCAGGACTGACTCGCAACACAATTCACCTAGCCCATGCTTCATCTCAAGATCCCAATCACCTGTGTTCTGTATGTTTAAGCCCTGTAAGAACACTACAGGGTGAAGAGAATTAGATGAGAGTGACAGGGGACAATGAGGTATATCACTACTGTCAGCAGATATAAACTTATCACAGATAAGTTAGTATCAGGGTATATGTTTGTCAATATGCAGAAAAAAAAAACAGCACAGTGTTGGCAGAGCAGTGTATTCCAGATGAGTAGATGATGCTGTGCATGACAAGTTTATTGTTCAGTATGTAAAATATCACATCTCCAGTATTATCTTTACACCTATTTGATTACCAAATTTGGTGATTGCTTGCTACAAATGTATGCTTACATATTTCAAAAAAGTATTTGCCACTATATTATTAGAAGATTTTTTTCAAGGGTCAGGATAATACTGAGCTGACACAAAAGTATGGGTTGCATTTTCCTTTTAACTATAAGCCAGTACTTTACAAAGATTTTTTTTTTTCTTGCAACACCGTGGTCTCATGACACTCTTATTCTCTTGAGCTGAACAGTTCAGAGTTCAGGCCCCATGCTGGCATACATTTGGCCTGATGCGACATCCTTGAAGAAGGCATTAAATTTCTACCAGGTCTATGGATGATTTTAAAGGTCTTAAAGGGCAATTCCAGTGTGATCTGAGTTTCTTTACTATGAACTTCAAGTAATTCACTCCCATTTAATTCTAAATGGCATAGAAAACAACTACAGAGGCTTCCAATTCACTCAGAGGAAATTGTTGTTCATCGAAGTTCTAGTTACAGTGTGCAAATTCAAGACCACCACAAGAGCCAAGATGAAACAAGAGAAGTATGTCTCATTTCTGGTATCTGCTCCTTTGATTTCAGCATTTTCCTCTCTGAAATAGCTAACATTCTCTGTGATTACATTAGGACTCACCATCTGTCATGAATAAAGACTTCAGTCCTGCAAATGTCTTCTACCTCTCAGGAGATAGTAGACATTGAAAGCAGAATCTGGTATACACCCTCAAGAATCAATAACATTATTTTGTGAGCTAGAATAAAGCCTTTCAACAATCTCGTGTTGAAAATGAACAGATTGCAGAGTCGCTACATCACATGCAGACTGAAGCAAACTGTCGCAATGGACCATGGCATCCTGTCCAGATGTCTGGTGTCGACAATACTGTCTGTCAGGGTTGGCTGCACTGTGCTGGCTACAGCAGCCTGGGGCAAATTCATAGCAGCCAGTCAACCCCAGGTAGTTACCACCACACCTGCTTGCCAGAACATCACCAGCTCTAATGGCTCCATCTGAAGGCTGCATGCCCAGTTAACTGGCAGAATTAGCCCCACCTCTGCGAGAAGCATCACAAAAAAACACAGCTTAAGAGACTTCTTTCTCTGTTCCGTCAAAAGCCATATTCAAACTTGATGAGGTTTTCCTGTTGCTCTGGGAAGGAGAGTCCTGTGATTGTAATTCCTACTGATAACACCAGTACAAATCAGCCATGTCCATAGTTTGGTGAAGACAGAAAAAAAAAATCTTACCAACCGAGGGGACAACTGATGATAGCAATTCAGTTCAAATCAAAATCTCCATAATGTAGTGATGCATAATGTGTTTGGTGGCCAGCAGATTATCCGACCAGCATGTGGATTTAACTAGATGGGTAGATCAATATATTTTATATCCTGGCTACGAATAGTAACTAGTTTTAATAGGTTTTTTTCCTGAGGGACTGTCAACACAATTCTGCTCTATTATATCAGGTGTCTTAAAACAAGAGAAAAAAAAATTAGCCATCCAGAGAATTTAATTTGTTTCTGCTGCTAGTCAATTTGTTTCATATATTATCTTGACTGTATTTTTTGAATGAGTATTTTTTCTTGATCTTAGCGAAACATATCCCTTTTACCTTACTTTAAGTGTTGACCTTTGTTTCGAAAATACCCAAAACAAGTGGAAGTGCACTATAAACAAGTGGAATTATCTCAAACCATGAATATGAGACTATAAGATTTGTTAATATGGATAGTTTTCACAGTGTTGCTCAGGCAGGAGATGCACTGTAGAAGACCCCTTGGGAGGTGCTCCAGTATTTATCTTTTTCCACTTGTAAACACAAGTTAGGCCTTGAGCCTGGGGGAAAAGATTTCTAGGGAAAAAGGTTGGCTGCTGCTTCTCCAGCATGTGGTTTATGGACCAGGTCCACTAGCAGCTGCAGGGGTTGCCGTCTCCCAGAGTGGATGTGAGTCAATATGTTTCTGCATTCTTCCATTTCCTTCAAACAGTAAATATGGAAATGTAGTTGTGTAAACATACCACATGACTTTAAACGTGCCATTTTTGTTTTGACTGAAAAAAAAATCTTTTGTGGAAAGTGAAAAAAATCTGTGAGGTTAGACAATTTTATTTTATAATGTAGTTTGCACCATTACCACTGCACTATTGATTCAAATTAAGCTACAATACCGTGGCCCAGGGTAGATCACTTCAATAGCATCAAGGTGACTTACCAGAACCAGTGGATTTTAGCAACATGCGCATGTTCAGTTAGGTATCAAGTCAAGTACATTACCCTCAGACCAATGCACACACACACACACACACACACACACATATGTATATATGTATGTATGTGTGTGTGTTGTACAGTCACAGCTGTACTGGCCTTATCATCCGGGTGATTTAAGAGCCTTTTATCTACCTACTACCTACCTAGAATACTGGGAGTAATGCCACAGCCAGGGCATTATGGGTAGGGATCAGAGACAACATACATACATAGAGAAAACACTGTTTCTCAGAGTGATGATTTGGATCACTCCCAAGTTTAGACAGACCTTTATTAAAGCAATTCAATGAGGGAAGGAGAGAGAGAGAGAGAGAGAGTCCACTCCCCACTGAGCTGATCAAAATGACAAATTCGGCAAACATTCCAGCCTTCAACTAGCTTGTTTGCCAAGAAAGTATGAGCAAAACTAAACTTCTAGTGGCTAATCAGATTTCTGTGCCTACTCAGTGATGGAGGAAGAGACAATCTAGTGTGTAAACACTGTATGAGCTAACATCAAGTTTTACAGGTTGTTCTTTCATAGCGATACAAAACACAGCTATAAATGACAAAATTAGCATGACTATGTATTGGGATGTTCTTTGCTGTACAAGACCAAAGTCAGAAACTCCAGCATAGCCCCCAACATATCACAAGTGGTCAACCCATCTATCACACTGAAGCACATGTGAACATACTGAAGCATCATAAGACCTGGCCTACACTGTGGCCAGTCATCATCTGTTTCTCTGGACATTGGGTGCCTCTGTTTCCTCTGCTGGAAGCAAGACAGGGACAGTAGCCTCCCCCCTTTTACAGTCAAAGCAGTGCAGTAATGTGAGCAGCCTGCTGACAGCTGTGTCCAAATGATCTCCTGAGCTCCCAAGAACCCCATCTAATTGCTGTCAAGTTACACTCCCCAAAGCGCATATAGTCAAAAGCACCACTTCAGCAAGCAAACACAGATTGCGTCATGTAAGGTGAATTCTGATTAGGGCTATTCCATTCAAAAGCATGGATGGAAAACTGCTACAGCTGCACTCATATCAAAAGAATCAAAACAAATTAAAAAAGGCTTAATTTTACTAGCAAGACACTGTAGTCTGATGCATAAATACATACATCCCTTCTCAACTGAGCCAGTGATGTGCTGGTGTTTCTGTTAGGTGCCAAGTGTCTAGTGGTTCTGCAGCAACTTTCAAGTGCTCTCTTTATGTGCTGAGAGTAACTTTAGGGCTGCCCTTGAATACTCTTTGAAGATTAGCTCTAACAACAGCTGATTAATGGTAGGAACTGGTCTCACTTTGTCTCTTGCTCCTTCTCATTCTTTTTCTCTTAATCACTCTCACCCGCTCAGAGAAGTTTAACTCGATAGTGGGTGTTGGGTACAAAAGGTGCCTAACAGAAGCAAGTTTAGAGGCCTTGAGTCAATATGTGTGTGTATATGTGTACATTCATATAGTAAATAATCTCCCTCTACAGATAGGTTGCATTTAAGGACAGATGTGGACAGCCACATTATTTCATTAAAGCCAACACAGACCTGGCTAACTACCTTCTCCTCAGTTTCCCATACATCAGGTTATGCTGTCATTTAAGTAGTAGGCTATTCTTCCTCAAAAAGAGAAAAGCATCAACCCACTCGCATCAGAGGCAGAATCAAATTCAGAGGAGGAAAAAGTCTTTATGCCTCTTTCAGGCTTGTTCCTCTTAGTGGCAGCTTTTGACCCAAGGGGAGAATCAGCACTAACTTCAAATGCACCAATAAATAGCTCTCTGATTGGACAGGATTGTACCCCGTCTGTTTACTAGATCCTCTACTATCCCCGCAATCCCAAGCAAATATTGACATTCCACATAAATGTCCAGCATGAAGAGTTCTCTGATTATATCAGTTGTCTTGATTTTTTTTTCTCTTTTTCATTCTCATGGTGTGGAATGTTTATGTAATTCCCCTAGGATTTATTTTTTCACCTTCTTTCTTTTCACCTCCTTTTTCAAATTTCAACCAAAACTGTGATGTGAAAATCTTCATACATTATCACTTCTCTATGACAAGATAGGTAACTTTAGGCTGCATGTTAGCATCATTGTGATGAGACTAGCTTACAAGCAGCACTTCCCATCGCCAAAATATAAATTCTTTACAAATTCACAGAAAAAATTCTGCTTTTCAAGAAAATGCAAGGCCCAGACCAAACTCATTCAGACCTCCAAGCTTGTAGACTGAACAATCGGGCTGGTGGATTTCACAATCCTACACAGACAAAACAAGTCATATCATTTTCCAGCAGTAGTGGCCCAGTATTGCTAGCCTTTTTCGCAATCCCGCTTCTTTCTTCCACAATCCTCCAATGCTCTTGTGAGTGTCTACACTGCGATCCGTTAAAATCTGAGCATGAGACCAAACAACAAACTGACATCACAGTGTTCATGAAATGTGGTCACATCGGAAACATAACCAAGCCCCAACCATGACAGAAGGGATGTAATGACAACTATTTCAGTCAAACAAGACATTGTTACACATAAACAATGTATCTGTGAAACAATGTGTCTACAGGCACTGGCTTTCTGTTAACAGCTCTTTAGTTTAATCAGCTCTAAGTTTTAATCACTCACACAAACACTGACCTCTCAAATGATAAAAATCTTGATATCATAGAAGGTGAGTTATGTGTGGTAGCCCTACAAGTGAACACACATGGCCGTGTTCACCTGTAGAAAGTTACATTACCAGTGGGCCAGCAAATACAATTCAAAGGATTGAAAAGATTTTGATTAGTCCTAAGGGCCCTTGGTGTCCCATCATTTCCAGCAAACTATGAAGAAAAAAATCCCTGAAGGAAACAAAGCAGAGCTTCAGAGTTTTAATACAATGGTGGCATTATTTTGCAAATGTCCTCCATCAAGTTTTGAACTTAACTGCATAAGGTTCTCACCTGATCAGCCAGCATAGCAACAATAACTCCTACACTCCAACCCACCTAAACTCATTACCAAGGCATCAAATGATTTCTCAAATTTTCATATATGTGTCCAATCATTCATCTTCATTCATCTGTGGAAATCACAGAACAGGGACAAGAAGTCAGACAATATCTGACATGAGTCACAACTCAACAGTACTGACAATGCTGAGTTTCAGTCCTCTTTTAAACACAGAGACACATTTTTTTTTTAATTTTAATTAGCATTCACCATCAGTCATCCAGGGGCTTCATGCCTTCCCTTTATCAGAACTGGCAGAAGACCATTACAATGTGAATTTCTCTGGAGACAGCAGCGCTATGAGCACAAGCGAGAACGGGTAATTTGTGGGCAGTAGATGCATCTTCCCACGCGCAGGCCAAGTCAAACCAAATGAGGAACCAGAATGAGATTGTCACAGGCAATTGCATTTTCATTAACACTTTATGAAACAGTCACTTTGTTTTTAGAATGGAAACCATTCCCTCTGAAATGATTTGTTATTCCTTTTGGCAAATTGTTGGCCTTCATGAGCGAATATAAAAAGAAGTCAAGTAGATAAATTGTTTTTGCCATGATGAGGTTTGTGACTCACTTAAACAGATGTGATTCAGAACGTCTTTCTATTGTCAAAACCATTTCTTCTATTTGGTGAGATACAGCAAATGAGCTAAATAGGTAAGAACCAATAGCAGGCTTCAATTTTGGCTCACATCTAAGCCCCAGTGGCTGAATCCAATCATATCAGTGTAGGGACAGTGAAATTCCCTGTAATGAACTATCCAAAGCAACATAATAACAGACATGTTAGTAAGTATAGTTAGTAGTCTGTTACAGGATGTTGATTTCAGCTTGACACATGAGTAAAAAGACACCTACACTCAGAAACAACGCTAGAGAGGTGGCCTTGTGACTGGAAGGTTGCAGCTTCAAATGCCTACACCAGCTGGGTAGATAGAGTAAATCAGAAATTCTACTCTCCCTCCACAGCTACAAATAAAACACTGATTATTAGGGGTGTGACAAGATCTCGTGGCACAAGATCTCACGAAATTTAATTATGACGATATTTCTCATATCGTGTGGGCACAGGGCAGAAGCCTATCAGACTGTGAGCTATCCAAACTATTTGTGACCTGTGGGGGCAGTAATGCGCCTTTGCAATGTCTAGTCTGCCAGAAACTGACAAGAAGAAGGAGAAGGAACACATCAGCAGCAGCCCTGCTCTGCAGCAGCCTATCGAGCACAGCAAGAATGACGTCGGAGTCTGAAAATATCAGCATTGAAGATGCCCCCGCCACTTTTAGATCGTTTGTGTGGCAGCATTTTGGGTACCCAGTGGAAATAATAAACGGCAACCGAGTGACAGACAAGACACGGACAATATGTAAGCACTGTAAGAAAGTAGTATCGTACACAGCGGCTAACACGAGCACTACAGAACCACCACAGCTCGCTACTAAATACTAGTAATTTGGTTACAGTTCTGCACATATTGTCTGCACTTTAAAAAAAGAAATATTTAATTTTATTTGTGGAAAGAAGTTCAACAGTTAAAAGCTCATGCATGGATGCAATTTAGAAAACATTTCACAATGCACCTGCATTGTTTTGTGACTGTTAAATAAAAAAAAGTTTGTTTGTCCAGTCATACATTTTCACATTTTAGTTTTCTTAAATGGTAAATGGACTGCATTTCTATAGCGCTTTTCTAGTCTAACGACCACTCAAAGCACTTTACAATGTTTTTGCCTCACATTCACCCATTCACACACACATTCACACACTGATGGCAGAGGCTGCCATGCAAGGCGCCAGCTGTCCATCAGGAGAAGTGAGGGGTTCAGTATCTTGCTCAAGGACACTTCGACACACTCTGGAAGAGCCGGGGATCGAACCGGGAACCTTCCGGTTACCGGACGACCGCTCTACCTCCTGAGTCATGCTGCCCCACATTACTTTCTTAAAAGTAATGTGAAAATATTGTCTCGTCTTGCTCTCGTGAACCCAATATCGTGTATCGTCTCGTCTCATGAGCTGAGTGTATCGTCACACCCCTACTGATTATTGATAATGAATGCATTCCATCAGTTATTTTACATGTACCCACTTTCCCTCTAACTGCATCATGTATTTCTGTTTCAGTTAGTGATGTACTACATTTCCCAGAATGCCAATTCCCAAAGAGCAGGCCTGAACTTCTTGCATTCAGATTGTGTAGAGAGATCAACAGTGATAGAACAAGGTTTTTAACAAGATGTGCCATTAGTCAAAACCCAATGTCTTGTTGCTGCACTGCCACATGCTATTTCCATAATGTGACAGTTGAAAAATCCCCTGCTATTATACTAGTAGTTGCCCTGGAAACATGTCAACATGATATTGCATAGTCTATTTTGGCCACTTATTCGCAGGACAAAGAAAAATGCGAAATGTGACAAGAGGTACATTATGATTAGACTAATATCAGGATTTTAGGGTGGATTTTTTTCTTGAATAACCTGGTCAATTAGGCTACTAGCTAAAAATATAAGTTATGTAAGAAATCAAAAACAAGACAAGCATACAACATTGTACATTTTGTTGTTTTTTTAAGATTTTTGTTGGCATTTCTGCTTTATTTGTCAGTCACAGTAGAGAGAGACAGGAAAGGTAGGGGAGCAAATACAGCAAACAGTTCGGGCTTGGATTTGAACTCAGGCCGCTACGGTAAGACCTTGCCGTTGATAAATGGTACGTGCCTTACCAGGTGAGCTACCAGGGCGACTGTACATTTTGTTTTTTTAAAATGGACTAGAATTAACTATTCCTTCCATACAGCACTACAGTGACATTATCAATTCCCTTATCCTCATTTTCAACAGGCATAGTAAATAATATAATTTTCATAGTATTATTTTTGCTCCTGTGCATCTTCTCCTCTACATTACTAACAGCAAAAATCATGTCTGACAACAATCACTGACTATACAGCTTGCTTGCCACGTGTGAGCAAGTAACTTGTCCAGTTGGTGGGAACTCAATAAATATTTTTGGTAGGGTAGCATTCCAGAGAGCATCAATTAAATCTGTGTTTCTGTGGGGAGAGCTACTGTAACTGTGGCGGTCAGTGTCATAATCCAGTAGATAATGAGGTTAGTAACATGTTTAAATCTGTGTGTGTCTGTGTCTCGGGAATGCAACTGTGGTGGAGTGGCACAGTTTAATACATTAATGGGGAAACCCTGTAAATATACTTGTAAATTTGTATAAGTTCATGGTTCTGTGTATCTCCGTCCATATATAGGATGCATTAGATGCTGCTCCACAGACACAATCAAGAATGTTTCTCAATTTATCAACAGTCAAAACAATACAGTATCATATACCGTTCATCTAGGTCAACTTGTCTGAAATTTGCAGTTTGGAGACTCTCCAGGCTCATCAGCCAGGCATGAATAATCCATGTCCAAATTTCAATTAGCCTGCTAGGAAGACTCATCAGTGTGCATTTGTGTGTGTGTGTGTGTATGTGTGTGTGTGTGTGTGTGTGTGTGCGTGCGTGTGTGCGTGTGTTCCAGAAATAACTAACTTTAACAGTGATGAGACAGACACGCTAGGCCTGAGGCCATTGCTCATTTACAGATGTCTTTGTTAAATAAAACCCAAACAGGGTTAGAGATCCATCTGCTTCATCTTCCATACGACTCCCTTTCTCTCTTATGTTCATTTTAAGGCTGGCCGGCTGCTACATATAGCAAGGGCTGCTATGTAACGATACAATGTCCTCTTGATCAAATATGGCTATAAATAGCTAAGCTGTTGGTTTGGAGGGTCTGGGAATTGCAAAGAATATCCCTCTCCTTTGTGCTTTGAGATGAAGGTTAGCTGTAGATAACACCCTGCCCTCTGAAACCTTAATTAATCTCTGATCATCTCTTCCTACATGATTCTCTCTTTCTCCTCCTCTTGCACCAGAAAAAGCATTTCGTTTGGAGCACTGCAAAATATGTCATTTAGTCTCACAAGTTAAGCATCACTCCACTAATATCAAGAAAATAACACAAGAAAAAACAGAAGCTTTTCTATTTTCTATTCCTTTTGTTTTCACTGAGGAAATATATTTCATATTATATTTATAATACATTGGTGGGTTTTTTCCCACTGTTTCAAGAAAATGATCAGATAAAGATGATGTTTTGGCAGTGTGAAGCGATGCTGATAAAGTCTTTATATACACATCGTTGCTGCCAGACATCTGATCTCTAAAATGTCAACTTTTTCTGGACATTAAAAAACACTGCTTTATATTCAAATAAACATGACAATTTCCCACAAAATGTGCTTAATTGACATAGGGCACTAAATCAAACAGAAAGAGGACTCACTTTTAAGCATTTTGCTTACATGTGAACAAATACTCAAATAAGTACAGATCCAGCACAATACAATACAGCTGGTGTAAAGCACCAGCACTTAAGAACTCAAGGGGCCAGGTCATTCGATTTTAAATTCAACTGGTAGCAGCTCTAAAAATAGGTTTAGACTGGCCCACATGCTGAACGTCAAGCTCAACATATAGCCTAACAGACCACAAAAGCCATCGATTCAGGTAAAAATCACCAAACTGTCCTGACAGGACATTTAATGCTTTCAAACAGCTTCAACAAGACAGCACATAGTGCTGCTACCTAACAAGTAAATTTCCTCCTCTCGCGAATCAATTATTTACTTTGTGCTGATAACAGCCATAAAAATTGAATACCATTTAAACATACATCCATGGCTGTCAACATCTCTTTCACACAGTCAAAGACAATTGATGGGTCCTAATGTGTTAAAGAGACTGATGCCATGGTAGTGGATTTCACAGGTCAGAAGCATCTTTGTCCTTGTTCCAGGTGAGCAGAGACTGCATATGTGCTGTAGACAGCCTACCAACAACTCCACCAGGTGATTTCACTGATTAGTCCCTTCTCTCTGCTTGAAGGTGGGGTGATCAGTGAAATCACCTGCTGGAGTTTTCGGTTGGAATGAAAACCTGTAGCCTCTTGGCCCTCCATGGCACCAGTTTGACACTCCTGGCCTATGTAGTACAACAGACACAAATGGGTATAAATCAGGGGTGGGCAACCATGTGCCATGGAGAGCTGAGAGGCTGCAGGTTTTCTTTCCAACCAAAAACTCCACCAGCTGATTTCACTGATTAGTCCCCGCTCTCTGCTTGAAGGTGAGGTAATCAGTGAAATCACCTGGCGGAGTTTTTGGTTGGAAAGAAAACCGGCAGCCTCTCGGCTCTCCATGGCACATGGTTGCCCACCCCTGGTATAAAGGTAAATAGGCTACCAGAGTAGTACATGTCATGTATCTTAAGCTTCCACATAGACTGCCACTAACCCTGCCACTAACCCTGCCCTGATAAACTGCCATAAAGGAATAATTCACCCAAAAACCTACAACAGCTGGTCACATGATCTTTACAGTTCCAAAAAGTAAACTGGGGAAAAAAACAAAGGGTTGTGAAATCAAACTATTTAACTGAGTATCCCAAATTAAATATTAACCTCATTATCAAATGAAATGATACAATTTAACTGATGCAGACTCTGGCTTCTGTCATTGTAACACAAAGTAACTCTGGACTCTACTCTTTTGGGGTGAGCTATCACTTTGAGATGAAAACCCACAGGGAAATGCTAGGAGAGGTAGCAAATGCAGAGGTGCAAATCAGATTACACTGTAATTTGTGAGGGAAAGGGCACACGTGAGAAACCAACTTATAATTGCAACGGTGTTGTTCAATAAGTACTCTGTGTGCGTGTACGTGTGTGTGTGTGCGTGTGTGTGTGTGTGTGTGTGTGTGTGTGTGTGTGTGTGTGTGTGTGTGCGCGCGTGTGTGTATGTGTGTGTGTGTCTGTTTCTGTGTGTGTCGTCATCACTGTCAGCAGTTTTCATGGCTGATTTTCTTGTAGTCACACGCTCTCTGCAGCCAGGATCACACACATACAGACAACGGATGCAGTCACAAAATAAAACAGGCAGGCATGGAAGACATTAACATAAATACGCACACACACACACATATATACACACACACACACACACACACAAACACACACACACATGTATTCTAACACAATAGTCATTACCTCTTGTAGGACTAAATCAAATCAAAGTGAGAAAATATAAGCACTAGATTACTAACAAACTATCCTCCACTATGAGATGCAGTCAAACTAAATAAACACTTCATTTCTCTACTCTTATGGTCCTTTCTAAAGACAGATATCAAATCTCCTTGCATCACATGTTCTTGTTGTTCCTTTACATGTTTACTGTTCGCAAAGTATTCAAGATTAAATTAAGTTTTGCCTATAGCCAGGTTGAAGCACAATGACCTATATGTGACTGTCCCATGAATCCCCTCCCTTGGACGAAGGCATAGATCTATGCTAGGTACAGGAGTCTCCTGGCTCTGGAATGCCATTAGAGGCCCAGTGACAGGGTTAAAGGGTCAGCCCTAATGACTTGAGTAAACAGCTTAAGACAAACACTAAATGCAGTGAGAACTTCTCCTCCAGCTGGGAACATGTTCTTATGCTTACCTTCCTTTCAGCATCAGATTGATTCTGAAGGCAAACTCGGTGTAAATTTGGACTGGTTCCATCACCTTGTGAAGTGATTTTGTATTTGAGCTAAAATTATGGAAGGAGAAGCACTTTAAGAACATAGCACAAAAGAGAGAGCAAAGCAGCCTTAACTCTACCATTACACCTATTTACCAGATATATAAAAATGGGATACTGGCCAATAAAATTTTGGAAGAAACACTGGATCCTTGTTATTTTTGAATTATTTGACATGAAAATTGTCTGTATTCATTTAGGCTATCTGTACAAAATAGCAGCCACTTCATCCAATACTACTGGTCTCTGTAAGCCCATCACATGGACGTAGCCTATAGGATAAAGTTTCTCTCCACCCACTCTCCTGTTGACTTTCCACGCTTTTCCAAATGTCGCGGAGAATGCAGAGATAGCAGTTTGCAGAGGCTGCCATGTTTTTTCACTTTGAACATACCTAAACTGCGAGGGGGAGGGATGGTGGGGGACTCCAGGGAAGTCAACAGTAAAACTTAGGCCATGTCCACACTAAGCTGGGAAAATTTTAGAACTTTCCTCCATTTTAGTCTTCCATCCACACTAAGCCAGCATTTTGCACCCATGGAAACTGACCTTTTCAAAATGGTCTCAAGAGTGTGTACATCTGAAAACACCAGCCTGATGTTTTCATGTGGATGGGGGAAATGTAGCTTTCTGAAAAGGCTCATGTAAGATTGTCATATGATCTAGCACCCCAGGTTACATGCTGTCTCATTGTACTGACTGGAAGTTATGTAGAGCGAAAGCTGCATAGGTCTGTGCCTGTGCAAAAGGGGTCGTCATGCATTTTGGGTCATTTCAATGTGGATGGTGGGCTTTAGGAAGATGGTGTGAAAATGCTAGAGCGGTGTAGTGCGGATGGAAGGCCAAAACAACATTTTTGGATTTATCTGTCTTAGTGTGAACATGGCCTTAATTTGCAACTGCTCCTACATGTGCATCAGTGTCCTATTCTTTGATAAATGTAGCCTACATCTCCAAAACAGGAGATGGACTGTGATATAAGTGGTCCCAATTATGACATGGGCCATTACATTTCTGAATCAATAATCTTTTCCAACCTACTGTTTTCTCAACATCATGCTCACAAATTATGCTAGTATAGTATATAGTAGCTAGCTAGTAGCTATCTTTAATTATAAGCACAGTAATGTCCACATACTCTACACTGGCTGAATTTTCTTGGTACTGAATATTCAAAAGCAGCAAAGTGTGGTTGTCTTATTGTTGGAGTCTTGGTAACACTGGAACAAGTTACTCGTGCGGTAACGTAACAGTGCATCCAGTAACAAACGTCTATCCTCCAGCACTCCAATGTGAGCATGGGAGTTACTAACCCAAAACAGGCACCGCTAATGATTTTCACTATTCACACATGCCATGGTAATACCGAAATAGATGGGGCAAGAGACTTAAGACTTGGTTATTCTGCCTCATTACACCATGCTCACATAGAATTCTCTCATATGCTACAGAATCTCTGACTGTTGTAGACAGCTGCCTATCAATTTCATCCTCTGTATGGACTGAGAGGAGCTCCCTTTTTTGTGAATCTGTCCAGTTTCCAGCCATTCTTGAAAAAAAAGAACTTGTGCTGCAGTTATCAAATCACCTGCAAGACAAGGAAACTGTAAACAAAGTTGAAGATTCAAATACGTCATCACCAGAGTCTTGATTGGTCCGCTCACTCCATATGAAAGTGTCTTTCACCAGACTGATGTAACGGACCCTTTAATGAGTCCTTCCCTGCAATTTTACTGCTTACATATACAACACAGCCTTACCAGCCTTTTCCTTGAAATGCTACTCTGTCTTGAGGTGGTAACTGGTGGTACAGATCTCCCTGAATATTGATCCCTGCTCCCATTTACACATGACCCCATGCAGGAAGTTCCTGAACTTTTCAGGGAGACTGCATGTGTGAAAGGGGCTTTAAAGGGGGGCAGCAGGGATGACTGGCAGCTGATGATCCAGGCAGAGAAATGACCCTGTCACGCAAGAAACGGAGATAGAAATAATTCCATGATGAGACACCATGTCATTCCTGTTTTTGGCTGATACTGTCCTGCCTCTGTGAAGGGCTGTTTGTGCTATTTATGCCCACTATCCACTAAATGTCAAAAGGCATGATTTTGAAGTCACATGCTAATTTCAGGGGTGAGAAACTATAATAATGCTAGGTTGGGTGATGGAGCGCTGCATGCTTGAGGGTATCTTCCCAAAAGTAGTACTATAAGCTTAAAGAGTTGCCAACCATTCTCAAGTCAATGACTCCCATATACTGTATGTCCATCTGGGAACTGTTTTACACTGCAAAGAATAATGTTGTTTATATTGTATTTGGCAAGATAACCAGAGGGAAAGGGAAATCTATGATCAAAATGTTTTTTCTTCTGTTTTCTTCCATTGTGTTTATGTGTAGGCCTACTGAGTGAAAAAATGACACATTTTGCGAGGCGACCCTTTCCATCTCCAGCAAGGCCCTTGGAAGTCCCCAGACCCTACTATGCTTTGGGAACCGCTGCTCTAACAAACACAATGTAACAATGCTGGTGTTAATTAGTGTTGAGTTGTGTTGCTGGTTATTTCCTATTCATCTCCCTGGAGGATTCTAAGTCAATGCCACGCCACAAACATTGTCCATCATTATCAAAACACCTCCCACTGGACCATACATTCACACTCATCCGTCAGAACACTGTGTCATCCTCAAACTCTCTCTCACACACACACACACACACACACACACACACACACACACACAGAGGGGTTGAAAGCACAAGCCCAAAGGCCTGCATCATGTCATGCCTCCCTCACCAGACTTTTGAAACTGCCTTCTGGACTTGGCAAAAAAAATGGCAACATCCCAGCCTAGCATGCGCGCACTCACACACACGCACACACGCACACACGCACACACACACACACACACACACACATACACACACTGAGCAATACAGTCATCACAGGCTAATACAGGACTTCAGTTCACCATCAAAGCCCAATGGAAAAAACAGACTGGAGTGTGGGACTTTCATGTACTTCCGCAATGAGATATTTTAGACCACAGACACTTGTTTAACAAAGACATTTTATGCCAGTCACCCCCAGTTTGGGAAGACGCTTCCTGACATCAGGAGACAAAAGTGAGGAGTGAAACCTCTGATCAGGACAGTCATTACTGTACATGACACACCTCTAGTGACTGAAGCAATCGGAATATTGTGGACATTCCGAATAAACAGGAATATGGTGTGCATGTAAACGTGCTCAATGACATTTAGCTAGCCTTTAACTAGCCTTCATTTGTCAGGGTAACCCCTGGAGCCCTGTCAGGGAACCATAGGGGTTCACTGGGGACTCTAGTTTGGGAATCACTTTTCTCTGGGTTATACCCAGCATGTTGTTAGCCTAGTTTGGGACCCAAGATTGAAAAGAAGAAGAAGAAGAATACAAGTGGGTAACGCCTTCAAGATGCTACAAGGCCTCATTATGTTTTTACTTCTGTAGTCTAAATCTTTGAAGAAGTGTGTCCACTTATTACATATATGTATTGTTGTAAATTATATGCGAAAATAATGAGTTGTGATTTACTCTGCTCTATACATAATACTAATAAATTAAAACTAATTAATAAAACTATACATAATGAAGTGTCAACTTATTAGTGAAATAATGATTACTATCATTATTATTAGTTGTAGGAATAGAAGAATTGTTGTTACCATTATCATTATTAATAGCAGTAGTACAAGTAGTGGAAGTATTAATCACGATTCGTTCTGTAATGTGGTTGCATTGTTACCGCTATTTGCATTTCATGTTAAAGAAAAAGATGAGGTCTGCTGTGTGTTTGCAGCAGCTTACCATCTATGTTTTCCCTGTCGCTGATGTGCTGGAGGTTGCAGCCTGTGTCCTCCCGGCTCAGCTCCGGCTCCGGCCGGTAGGGCTCCAGCCTGGAGTGGTTGTTCCTCCGGTGTTTGGGGCTCGACGACACACAGCAGGAGGTTGTATTCCCCATGGTTTAAGCTAGTCCACTTGATATTCCCCACCCAATAACGTTACTGTATATTCAGCTGTCTTCTGCCCTGCTGCTAACGTTACTACAACCAAAAAAACGGGGCGGTAACGCGGATAGACAAGACCTGGTCGAAACTATACAGCAGCCTAGGTGTCCGTTATAGTTACACACCCTTCTCGGGTCTAGAGTATGAGCAGCACTGCGAGCGGAGCCATTTAAAAACGGGTTAAAAGATAAGGTAGGCTAATAAATCACAATAGTAGCCTAACGATACTCGCCCCCTGCCAAACCTCCTGGCGAAAAGCAGACAGCGCTCTCATAAAACAGGCGTCGCTTTCACTGTCGACTCCCTCGCTTTATCACTCCAATCCAAGCGTCCGGTTCTGTTTGCAAACATATTCGGATAATACGGACGACATCATACTTTAAAGGAGAAGATATATGCTCGCAGCGCTACATGGTTGTCGATACCGTGCTGCTGCTACATCCGTTGCTGTGGTGCTTTCAAAGGCTCGGCATAAGCTCCGAGTTCCGACAATTCGCAATCTGTCAGTGATGCTTGTCGGTAAATGCAAAGGTGGGTGAGCTATGTACGATTGAGCAAGAAACCACCAATGACAACACGATAACTCTGTTTTCAGAAGAGCGCCAATTTAAACTAATCTCCCAACCTAAAATATCCTCAACTCATGAAAATTTGCATCCTTCTGAGATAATTAAAAATGATGAAAACCGTTGATGTGTGCCTCCAGGTATATCTCACTTAAGAAAGGGTAAGTTAACTCCACACTACATATGAAAAGGTAAGTACGCTGTAGCAAAATATATGTATTTTCCTTTTTTTATGGATCTTGCATTCAAGTGGTACAGATCGACACTTTTCTCCACAGCAGTCGAGAGCACAAAAAACGAGCACACGAGCACAAAAGGCAATAGATGAGAAATTGGTGTTTTTATTAGTTCATTAAAACAAAAAGGCATAGCCAGTTAAAGCCAAAAATAGATACGTAACAATTATAATAATTTATCCAAAATGAGAAAATGCTTTACAATATCAATTTTCATCATGCCATACGTCCGCTTTAGTAATTATAATATTTCCGACAGTCTCTAAAAGCAGCATAACAAACCAACAGCACTGTGGCTGCTGGGGAAAAAGGTTCCGGTTCAAGTGGGTGGTTACAGCAAATATATTACTCCGGTCACAACCGTGTAATAAACACACAATTAGGCTAATACGTTTTTATTGCGGCTTCTCGAGAGAATAAAAAAAATATGCAATAGAACAGAATGGATGAGAGTGGATTAGAATGGAACCACCTCAGGGACCCAAGAGGGTTCCAGGGATTTCCCCAGATAAATAATAATTAGTCCCATTTGCACTCCTTTCAATCATTTGAAGTCAGCACACAGACAAAGCATTACACTATCCTAACTATCCTCTATCACTGCTGTCTCCCCACCTTCACAATAGACATTTTTAGTTTTTTGCCACAGAACCTTTGTTGAATGGGAGGCTTCATCTCAAGTGCATTGATACAATAAAACAAAGAAAATTAAAGAAACAAACAAAAAGTATCCTATTCTTCTATCTGCATTCATTTGCTTTATGAAGAATACTTGTGACCAGTTATGTTCAGAATTGTACTCTATGTAAGGGTGGGTGAGCATCTGACAGAAAAAACAATTAAAACAAGCAAAGTGATTAATACATTGTGTAACTTGTATCAGTTTGATGATTTGACTTGACATTAAAAAATGAGTAAACCTTGATACAGCATTAAAACAGGTCAGTTATTATCAGAGTTTAAGTGTGTTTATTTACTGGCTCTGATTTGTTGCAAGCAAACCACAAATGCTTGCCATCCCCTGCCTCCAATTTCTCTATCTATAAGTCAGTTATTTGATGCTTATTGATCACTCCCAAGTCCATAGGGCTCTGTGTTGGCTCTGACAGAGTGAAATGGCTGTTCGCAGTAAACGCCTCTGTAAGATTAAGTGGGATTACTGGTGGTTAACATAAACCAAGTTCTTAGGAATAGCCTAATCCTATGAGGTGCTGCTTTGACACGCAAGACAATACACTTTTGATGCCTCTGACTAGCAGGGGTGACGCTTGAGTGTTATTAGTGAATGAGGACCTTTGTGAAAAAAATAGCCCCTCAGTTACTGCTGGAAGTACTACACAGCATGCTCAGATGTGGTGCTGTAGTGCAGCCTGCTGGCACGATAACTGTATTGCATTTGATTGCGTTTAGTGACAGTGGGCAGTGTAAAACCCATAACCCTGACTGGAAACAGGTGATACAGCCACTGCCTGCTTCAGGTTCACTTCTATGACTGTTTCATGATCAGAAACACAATTATACACTAACTAATCAGTCATATAATCCCTAATGTATCTCTCCAATATCCGGAATTACATCTTGTGAGTGAGGAGTGAAATTGTTCCGAAGATGCAGTGTCAGCCTTTTTCAAAATGTGCAAAACAGGGCCACAGAAAGAGAAACTGTAGTTGTATGAGTGCCCAGCAGGTGGAAACAGTGACGCACTAAGTATCTCAGGCTAACTGATCTATGCTATGAAAAGTGTTTTAAACCAGAAACAATGTCATGAAAGTTTGATGAAAGTGGTGTTTTTAATTTTGGTCAATGCATAGTGTGTCAACACACACCATTTGGTATCACTTGTGTATTGAGGTTTAAACCTTGAATGTAAGCTGTGTCTGTGTCTGGACTTTTTCAGCCAAAACCTATTTCCTGTTCCCAAATAAAAGTGCATTCCTCAGTGTAGTTTTGTCTCTTTCAGGGTGGAAGTTGACTGTGTTTTGTAATACACTGGACAGGAAGACCATTTCACAATAGGTCCAGGTGCAAGTCAAATCTCAGCGGTATTGGATTCTTTCTTGATTTTGTTCCCCTTAAGGTCTCTCCAACAAGGAGCACAGAGGAGCATCAGAGCAGAAAATGCACAATCCTAACCCAAAATGATGGCTAGGTGACTCAAATAAGTAAACAAGTCCTCTATAATGGAGATCTGCTATGTAAAGAAAGAACAAAAACATATGCTTATTTTGATATTTGGATCGTTCCTTAGTAAAATTAAAATGCCCCTATTTGGCTTCAGCCACAGACGGCTTCATGCTGCCTGAATCCACAGAGAATGAATGCTCAATGTATATTTGTAGAGTGAGATGTATGGTCCATTGTATGTCTTGTGCTGTTCCTTTGTACGGAATGTGATCTCCTGCTGTTTTTGTCCCATGTATGTCAGCCTGCTTGTAGTGCTGTTAGTTGTTAATATGCACCTTTTCCTTTGATAAACATTGGTAAAAAATGTATGAACACTATGCCTTCTCCATCATTTTAGGCCTATGTTCTGAAAGTTGGTCTAGAATAAATGGATAATGAACATATACGTAGGTTTGTATGTTTTGGTCAATGCTGAGTTTCTTATTTTGACTGGGACTTTATGGGACTTGACTGTTGTCCAGCAGAGGATGCCATCACTGACAACTATGTCGATCTTTCCTTTCCCTCAGAGCCATCCGCATTCCACTGGATTTGATTCATGGAAAATGTGTTCAAATGTTCATCTTTTGTCCCCCTCCTCCAGTGCTATATGTAATGACAACATGGCACCTTTAGACCCTGTCTGTTATGTGTGGAAAACAGCAAAAGATGTGAAAAGAGAGAAAACGATTTGCTTTATCAGTGACAACCCTTGCATTAAGAGCAGCACAATCAATTTGGCCTGTTGAAAGTACAGTACATCGTGTTCTGTGAGCAGACTGCCAAGGTTGAAACTCAACATGGTGATAAAAGCTCTATCACAGAGTCAGACACTCATAATGGCACCTTTGCATTAGCGCTGGTTTGATTAATTCATGGCAGAGATGCTCTGCTTCCTTTTCTCCTTTCCCCCTTTAGTCCAGTAATTTTAGGCCAAAATTGGGGTCAACCTAGGACAAATTGCAAGAGAAGCAAACTCAACTGATTTTGTATCCTCAGTATGTCCTGAGCAAGGGAAAAAAAAGTCCCAAAGAATCCCACTGGTGGAAAGTTTTGAAAACCACCTATATGACCATATGATACCAAAAAACACCCTTTTTAACACACAGGTGAAAGTGGTTCAAAATTTTACTTTCAGATATCACTATAAAAATTCACAAGTTGATTACACACACAAAGACAAGAAAAGAAGTCAATTACAAGTTCTTTGAATTATTCTGTTTACACATGCATATCAACACATTATCTGATTTGATATGTGCTAATTGGAATAAATGCAAGAACAGATATTTAAACAGTGAATTAAAAGGTTACTATAGATATACATATATATATATATATATATATATATGTATATAACCTTGAATTAAAAGGTTACTATATAACAGTGAATTAAAAGGTTACTATATATATAGTAACCTTTTAATTAATTTAATTTATTAACCATTTATTCCAATTAGCGCATATCAAATCAGATAATGTGTTGATATGCATGTGTAAACAGAATAATTCAAAGAACTTGTAATTGACTTCTTTTCTTGTCTTTGTGTGTGTAATCAACTTGTGAATTTTTGTAGTGATATCTGAAAGTAAAATTTTGAACCACTTTCACCTGTGTGTTAAAAAGGGTGTTTTTTGGTATCATATGGTCATATAGGTGATTTTCAAAACTTTCCACCAAAGGGATTCCTTGGGACTTTTTTTCCCTCACTCAGGACATACTGAGGATACAAAATCAGTTGCTTCTCTTGCAATTTGTCCTAGGTTTTTTCATAAAATGACTGGACTAGTCTCAATGTTAATGACAAGCTGCTCTCATTTTTATAACTTTCTCTACAAAGATTTGTGTTAATTTCACAAACCAGATAATGTTAGGGGATTTTCTGGGGCCTGGCTGCCACAGAGCAACGACTATGTCTGCAGATCAAGTCACAAGACTACACAAGGCATGTATTTTACTGTTATTAGCCCAATTATTAAGCTTGGCGGCATCTCAGCAAAACCACCAGGCCTTAAACTCCCTGCCATTACCAAGGAGCAATTCCTTCTTATTCCTGTCAGAATAAAGGGGTGTGGTAAGGCAATATTTTTTATGCTAGTTTGTGTGCTTTCATGTATCGAATAAAATGTGACACCAGGTGTAGGAATGAAACATTTGTAGCTGAAATATTTGAGACATCATAGAACACAGAGACTGAGAAAGCACTTTATTTAGACAAAAAAAAAAAAAAAAAAAAAAAAAAAAAACGTATCTGGGATGTGATTAGAAAAAGACACATCATAAATGAGAAGCAGGGAAAACAAATCACCAATAAACAACAACAACAACAAACAAACAAACAAAAAAAAAAACGTCTGATAAAGACAAGAAAATCCAAATTCTTTTTCATTTAAAATAACTGAATTAAAAATTTACAAAGTTACAGAGAGGACTTCTAAATTCTGCCAAATGTATGAAATGAAACAAATAGAACAATATCAAAATACCTGCCTGCAATGACAGAAGTTAGTAAGATCTCAGCATGCATGTTACTTGTGCTCTGTGGTGCTATATATACATTCTTTCATAAAGGCAGTAACAAATTACTTGTAAATTGTATGGACAGACTATTGAAAACACGTGAAAATGCAGAGTACACCAGTCTATCTGTCAAATAAATATTCATATCACAAGTTAAGAGGAATAATTTTAATAGAGATGCATACCGGATGCTGGCAGGTCTCTCAACCTTAAATTGTAGTAAAGACAGGTGACAAGTGCAGTAGGGGTTAATTCCATGCTGTATGGTAGCATTGGGACTGTGTAAGCTTTGTTAAAAATGGAATACAATAAAAATACACCTTGCTATGTGAGGCCCTGAGGCTCTGGTTCCCTTTGAACATTTGGCTTCTGGCAGCATTTTCCCTGATCAAACCTAAATCATGACAGCTGTATGGAAAGTTACTGGCCTGGGAAGATAGGCCGTCAAAAAAAGCTATCAACTGATACTGTCTTTAATGATACAGGAATGCTAAATACAGGCTAGTGATAGTGACATCAGTAGCGAGGGCGTTGTAGCATATCTATACACGGTGTATGAAGTCCTGCTCTGACTTCACACCATGCATGTCACGGAGGTGCAGTTCTTCCTTCAGTTTCTGATTCTCCTGCTCCAGAGCTACAACGCGTGCTTGCAGCCTCCTCACATACTCCTTGCTCCTCTGCCTGCATGCTTTGGCAGCCTGCCTGTACAAAGGGACAGAAGCTCCTCATGATATTCACTGGCAGCAATTCTGACCTAAAAAAAACACTGTTGGTTTTTCTGTTGGTGGCACATGGAGATTCAGAGCCAGAAACACTGACATCATCATGTAAACACAATTAACAGCAGGGACAAGGAGTGTTTTGTCTCTATGTGCGTGCATCTATGCATGCTATTTGTGTATGTGTTTGTGTGTTTGTCTGTATAAACAAAACTATTCTCCAAGGGACCCCATACAAGTGGTCTGTAATCCACACACTCTTCCAGTCCTCCTCAAATCATGGCAATTATTCAACTTTGTGTCTATAGATGTCTTTTAAGGCTCTAAGTTCTTCAATCAGAGTCTTGTTTTGATTTTCAAGTACAGCCACGCGGTTTTCAAGGCATTTGACATATTCCTTCTTCTTTCGCCGACACTCCCGGGCAGCCTCCCTGGAAGCAATTGCAGTCTCCATGAAAAACTCAACATCTCAACATCTTGGCTTTTCTCCCATACCAAATACAACAAAGACTATTCTCTATCACCTTAAATTCATTTGCACCAGAGAGAAAAAGAAATCCCCTTTTGTAACACATTGTTAGGTTTTTCCCATGGGTAGTATACTATGTTCAGATGAGGATGATTATGAAAATTGCTTGTGACACTTGATACCTTAGGCCTAGGACATAATAGAATCAACCAGAGGAGAAGACATCATGCAGTCAAAAAAGCAAAGAATCATTGATGAGTAACCCTTATAAAATCATCATGTTGGGCAAAGGGGGTTGTGCAAAAATGGAAAGAAAGATGTGCCTGTTGGCACCAGAGGAGACAAAAGGTTGTTCATAGCAAATTAGTAGTAAGCTGAAGCCCTTTCACAAACAGCAAGCAGAACATACAGTAAAAGCAGACAGCAATCGATCTTGCCTACCAGGAAACAACTACACTTATCCACAGAGGACAAGCCTATCCATGCACACAAATCCTTAGAGCTACAAATCATGTCAGACACTTCACTCTGAAATCCAATCACAGGCAACAGAGCAGATAGCAGGCAGACAACCTAAAAAATACCTACTAAGCACCATAGATAAAGGAGAATCATGCAGTGGAATGATGACTGTGTTGCAGAAAGAATTATTTCATGCAACGCCTGGCACCATCCTTGTTCATGTGTTAGCGTGTTGTTAGTATGATACACAGGACACTAGACAGGACAGATGTTTGGTGTTTCATGAGTGGGAGAGGGCGAGTGAATGCAGCAGAGTGTGAGCTTATTCTACATCTCTTTACCTGTTCTTCATCAGACGCAGCTCCCTCTTTCGCGAGGCGTCCTCAACTGGCTGCTGGGAGCTGTGGGCAGCATTGATCGTCACCCCCTGGGGGAGGCTGGAGCTGGGGTTACGCAGCTGGTAGGCAGACATGTCACCTGTGCTGCCTGGAGACACACAGGAGACGGCGTTGTTACTGTGGTACGAGGAGTGTTGGAGAGTGTCTGTGGTACTAAGGAAATTTTTCCAAACTGTTCCATAATTGGAAATAAGTGTTTGGCATTTTCACCTAGTTAAGTTGTGCATATGTAGTGTGTATTAATGACACATAAACTTATACAAGACAATGCAGAACTTTCAAATGGGGAATAATGTAAATTCACTATAATTAAATTAAACCATCATCATATATATGTACAAAGCATGACTGATCCAAGGTTTCATTGACCAGTAGTATCTCCTAATGTATAGGAAGTTGTACAATTCAAAACTAAATCAACAACAACAAACATTTGGCCATGTGGAGATTCCTGGAACAACAACGCATCAGCCAGGGTTCCTTGGCTCTGATGTGTATCTATTTTGGGGGATCTTTGACATGAAAGCATTTAAAACTGTGGACTAACACTGCACAGAGGGGTAATTACTGACACACAAACAACAGCATCAAGTCACAATTAATCAACAATGCCTGTGTGCTGAAAGAGAAAGAATACACATTGAGAGATAGTGCCATTCTTATCTAGTTCCCCTTCTGTTCAATGCTTGCTCAGTTAGAGGAACTAGCTACGCTGTGAATCATGCAATATACTGATGAATAATTCTGTGATGTGTTGCCATCGCAAGAGGAACTGCATATAATCACAGCATGACCAGCCACTGACGTCAATGTACATCTTATTCGCTGGTTAGCATTTACATGTCGCTGCTGGGGGCCGGTTCCAGGAAAAGCAGTGACGTCAGCCACTGCTGCTATGTGCTTTGAGTGGGCAGAGCACTGAAGCGTTACAGAGAGAGAGAGAGAGAGAGAGAGAGAGAGAGAGAGAGGGGGGAGAGAGAGAGAGAGAGAGAGAGAGATTGAGGAGACAAGCAGACAGTGAAAATATTTCTTATCGGAGTCAGCTTGTTGCAGGAGGCTGACTCTGGAGAATAATTCCACTGTTATATCAAGCATTTCTTTGCCAACTCAAAGTGTTATTTATGAGATTACTGAGCTTCTTAATGGTGGTTTGGGGTAAGCAATAAACATCAACAATGCTATATCTAAAAAATCTGGCTCATGATCAACAGGTTTTCTTTTCTTGTCTTTCTTTCTGTTGTTCTTTCTTTCTCTCTCTCTTTTTAAAATATCAGTTATGATAAATCAATTGTGAATTTCTCCAAAGACAGATATTTGACTGCATTCAGTGACTTAATATTAAAAATATTAAAAAGTTGTATGTGAATCATTCCTAAATGATTATTTCAGGTGAGCAACAATGTAAATAAGATCTGACAGAAAAAGGGATTATAGCAAACATACCTGATTCTGTCTCATCCCCAGTTACAGCCATATCTCCTCCCAGGTTTTCCAAGAGAAACTGCCCCCTTCAAGTCTATTCTCTGACTGAAATGTTGCCACAGCCGGCAGTGAGGCTATGTGTGCAATTTACAATTAGAGGCATTGACATCACTGTGACATCACTAGCCTCCTGATGTCAACAACATGGTTTGCTCTCTCCCCCGATACAGACCTATGAGTCAGGGACTCTGCTGTTTGTCTTTTGGCTGGGGAGGAATTTTTTTCATCCAAACTAGAGCAGAGCACTGAATAGTCTATGGCTTGCTGAACATGGACAGTTGGTATAGCCTTATGTATTCTGGAATGAAGCCCTACAAGCTCACAAAACCCTCTTTAACAACCAAATCTTTCCTTCTGTATGCCAGAAATAAAATTTGCAAACACATCCTATTATATTATGTTATTTTATTTTACTCCAAAAAGAGAGTATATTACTACAGTATTTGCATCAGAGACACTTATGATCCTCATTTCTTCCACCCTGTGTTAAAAGTTACTTTCTGCTCTCATGAAGAATGAAGCTGGTGGTAGAGTCTTTTTGTCAAAATTTTGCTAGTGGACAGGAGAGGAATATTTTGTTAGCTGGTATATTACTGGGAACAGGGAGACTCAGTTGTAATGTGGCCTATAGCTGGGTTAGTCTGTGAATGTAAATTTAGCCAGCGTCACAGCAAAATAAATCCTTCAGCCAGTTGATTGCATAGACAGTAATAAGAGAGTTGGCTCCCTCTGCTGGCATTACAGAGGTGAAGTGGAGGACTTGAGGTCTGCTCAGGCAATGTTATGACATCAAACCTTCGTTTCTTTTTTAGACCTCCAACATACCTTCTTAGCCATTTAAGGAAACCATGAGTTCAGAGCGACTCATTCACCCCTTTCATGATGAAATAGTCTTCCCAGTCTGGAAGTGATACTCTAATTTTTGCGATGGCTAGAGATACACAGCATTATAAGAAGATGAAAAAAAAGAATGAATAAAATACACAATATTATTTTTGATGGCCAAGTATAAATACCTCATTAATACTCCCTGATACAAAGTGCCAATAGAGTATCGATGCCAGTGGTGATTATATTGTCTAAACCAAAACTGTATAAAATAGCTATGATGAAGAAGAAGGATCTTGTAACAGACCTGTACACAGGTTTCTTTACCTTACTGTGTTTGGTTTCATTAGTTAAAGTTCTAAGTTTTGACCATGTGAACCAGCTGGTTTTACATTTAGTCTTGTGGACTTCTGAGCACATATAAAGATGATTTCATTCTCTTCTCTTTTATTTGATTGTGACTAGGGCTGCAACTATGGATTATTTTCATGGCTGATTAATCTATTGATTTTTTTTTTTTTTTGTTCAATTAATCAATAAGTCTATAAAAAGTTTAGAAAATAATGACATGCTAATTGGAAGTTAACAGAGGCCAAAGTGATGTCATTATATGGCTTCCTTAGTCTAACCAGCAAGGCAGTGACAAATCCAGAACACAAATGAATCAGGATTCCTAGTATTACCTGCCACTATCATGTCATTCACTGGCATATAATACTGCTGAGGACCATTTCCCATGCCCCTGCCACAGTACATGATGCCTTGTAGGGGATGTGATGTTGGTGCATTAAACATGGCCACGGATGGGACACTCTGCATCACCTCAGGCTGGATTTGCATGGGACCTCCTGAAGCGAATGCGACTGGAGGGGAAAAAAGGCCACAAAATAACAGATCAGGACTATATAATTACTAAAGCTGGTTGTAACAAATAATGTCTCTGTTCTCTCTTTATTTATCATTCTGTAATTAGCCTATGATAAGGGAATCAAAAAATTCAAATATAACTTGAAGTTCAAAATAATTAAATCTAGATCAGCTATTTTATGTTTTTATTATTGCATTATTTGTAGTAATAGTACTACTAGCAACAGTGGTAGTAGCAGTAGTAATTGTAGTGGTAGTAGCAGTGCTAGTAACAGTAGCACGAGTAGTAGTAATAGCAACAGTAATAATAGTAGTGATAGTAATGCTGGCAGTAGTAGCAGTAGCAAATGAGTTTTCACACAGGCTTACTGTACTGGTTTTGGCTGCTTTGGTAAACAGTTGTAGGAACAGAAGGCTCTGGTGAAAGGACACCACGTGACCAGGTTGACTGGTCCATCTCTTCTGTTCTCACTTTTTCAGTTTTGACAGGAACTGAGGCTGTTGTCGGTGGCATCTCACTCTCATTTGTACTATATGAATAGAGATCAGTATTAGAACATGTCCTGCACTCTGAATAAGAACTCTTACCCTCTGGAAGGCACTACAGAGTACAAAAGTGCAGATTGATAATGATGATGATGATGATGATGATGATGATACTAAGAGGAAGACCAACAGGAAGAAAATAAATCTCGTAATAAAACAGGGACACAAACAATAAACAAAGCTACACAAGGCAATGCAGAAGTGATGTCAGCCAGTCTGTTCTGAGTAATATACACTTAGTGCTACCTGGGGGAAAGCTCTGCCTTTGTGGACATGTTGGAAACAGGATCTGTGTCTGCGCAGCCAGTATCTGCTCGACGTACTATCAGCAACTGGAAGAGAATAAACCTCTCACTGGTGAAAAAATAGCATTCATTTCATCACTCAAAACTGAAGGTATAACCACGCCTTCTCTGTGATCTGTTGCTCAGCTTCTCCTCAGTATTTTCTGTGGTTTGTCCTGCTGAGGAAATAAGCAGAAGTGCCCGTATTCAAGTTGTCAGTGTGTCACAAATTGTATCCTTCTGTTAATTATTACGTAGCTGCGTCAACTGCAACTATTTCTTCCGAATGGCTCCCTCTACTGGACAAAATTCAATATTTTATCATACTCCTCTGCTGACATTTAAATAGCCTGGAACTTAGCTGTAGTTAGCTAACGTTAACCATCTCATCATTTCCATTGCCTGGTGAATCCAAAATCGATCCCGTACCATTAAAATAGCTAGCTGTTTTGTTTTGTTTTGTTTTTTATTTTATTTTATTTGTTGGTTTTGTTTTTTAGCGATAAATCAGTCTAATGGAGCTGATATCAAGTAAAAACCTATGCTAGACAAAATAATTGCTAAAACTCTCCTGACATGGAAGTACCGGCAGTAACTATGCTAACTTAGCAACTGACACCGTAAGTAGCTTGTAAACTCGGGTTCTCGTCGAGATACAGAGGTGCACTCACGTCAAATTATGTTTCCTCCGAGAATGGTTGATATTAAAATATTGAAATGTGCTGGAGAGTTTATGAAACATGAGAGGCTGGTAAACTGTTATGAATATTTTAAATTTGAAAATCGTAACCATGAGGAACGTTACTCACAAAGAATTCCAACGATTCTTATTGGCCCAAAAATGGCAAAAATAAACAAACCAAAAAAACATACATACCTACTCATAAACCATTAGGTTCTTCTCGTAAATTTGATATATTGCTGATGGATGATAGTGCTCTATTGTCACAGAATGCCAACTTATCTTGTCGGCATGGCTCACACCTACTCGATATTTTAGTTGATATGATAGGGAAATTAAAAAAAATCTTACTGAAAGGGGTCTGCTTGATTGGGCTCATTGGACTGGTTGTGTTTTTTTTGTTTTGTTTTTTTTTTTTGCCTATAAGAGGGAAGGAATTACAGGAATTTAATGTAGGCTGCTCGACCAAAAATTCAATGAAGACCTGAGTGGCCGAGGTTTGTGTCACCTTTAGGGTATTCTTTTAACGTCTATGTATTTATCTCTGTATTTTCACTTTTTTAACTTTCAGCTGCTGGGCATAATTGTTTTGATAAATAAGTTAAGACATTTATTGCATGTCTGAGAAGGAGCTTGTACTCTTGTATTCTGAAAAAAATTATATCCAAAAGCGCGTCAACGTGTGATTAAATAGTATTTTTGCCGTTTGATGTCAGAGATTACGCAGTGCACCTGAAGGCAGCACAGTCATAGGAAGGGGCCCAGCGAGTGGATGGTCCACCTGACATGCCCTTTGACTTTTTGTGGCTTGTGTGACAAGTTGAGGGCTGGTAACTGACAGGTTTTAACCTTTTGGTTTTACAGCTAATGTTAATGGAAAGAGACTTGCCAACATAAAACGCGGTTTCTCTGCCGTAGTAGTGCGAGAATAGTACACAATCCCTCAGAGGTTTCCGTAGTTTTAGCCGATACCATTTTAAGATAGGGATTTCAGCTATTGACTACGCCGTTTCATGGCACGATAACAAATGTATCTCGCCCTACCTACGTTTATACACAGGAATAAACAGTATAGATGTCACGAAAAAAATCTGACATCCCACAGCAAAGCATTACGCAGCTAAAACAATACTTTCGTATACTTCTCCAGCTGATCCAATGGTATGATCCAAGAGGTATCGTAATGGAAGACCTGTAAGTGAGACAGATCAAGCCTATGACACCGGAGAAACTTGAGTTTTAAAACAAGTGAATAGAGTACACAGGTACGTACTGTTTAAAACTTTATGCTTGACCTCGGTAACTTGTTTTTGTCAACAGGAATACCGGGGTTTGCCGTGCTGTCAGTGCAAATGTGGGCAAATTGCGATGAAGAAGCCCATTTGCTAACGACAGCTAAGCTAGCCCTGGTTGCTAGCGCTGTAGTGCAGGCAAAACCAGGCACTTTAGCAGGAAGAAGTAGCATGCTAGGTGGATGCTAGTTAGCTTGTTAGCTAGCCTTCCTATTTTGGGATTGGCATTTCGCAAGCCAGTAACTTCACATTGTCATAGCTGTAGGGTGTATCTTTGTAAGCACACGGGTTAGTCAGTAACGTTAACATCTTGCTGTATAAGGCGGCCGTTGGTGTGAAGTAAGCAGCAACGGGAAATGTATGATGTTATGTTTTCTCTGACGTTAAATCAACTGGTTTGAATGACGAGAAGCAACACAGGGGCCTAGTTTCTCCTACTTGCAGGTAACCTCTCAATTCTTGTGTAACAGATAAACCCAAGTCGTATCGTAACTTATAGCGGCTAATTCAGCAGACTTGCAAGGGAAATCGCTGTGTTACAGTTGTATTGATGTGTAATGGCTACCCCATTTACTGTGTACAGGGTTGATGGGCGATGGTAGTGACAGCTCATGAACTTGACCACAGTGTTTATTTACTCGTTTGTTTGTCAGCAGCCTGTTGTTGTTGACTTGGTTTGTACATTGAAGAAGAGTTGTCAACTTTATCCTTTATTTTAACAGCTGCATTATGTATCACTGATGTTATTGATGCTGTTCCAAATTTTCATGATGAAAAAATTAAGTAGTTTTGTGTTTACTACATTACACACATAGGGCTTCGTGCAGATACATTTAAATGCATCAAAAGGATACACATGTTTTTAATTGAGATTTAATTTATTGCATTTACTCCATTGTGTTGACAAATATTTGCTTTTCTTGAGTGTGCAAAGTGTAGGCCCGGATCAATAACATGTTGAAATCTATTCAGGTAGGCTACATTAAGCTTTTGCTTTAGGTTGTCTGAATGGTAAGATGGACTGGTGGCAAAGAGGACAGAAAAAATGTGTTAATTCATTTCAGTCAGCAGTTTTACCTGTGCATGTGCATTTCTGTCTTGTTTGACTCATTGATTCATTTATTGTTCTACCAGGCTAAAAGAGAGACCATACAATGTCCTTGAAGCCGCGGGTGGTGGATTTTGACGAGACATGGAACAAGCTACTGACGACAATCAAGGCAGTTGTGATGCTCGACTATGTGGAGAGAGCCACGTGGAATGACCGGTTCTCGTATCCTATGCTAATTTACCCAGTATTTGGGAGTCTGCGATTGAAATAACAACACAAATGTTTTCTTTTAAATTAAAATACAGGGTCTGTGGACAGAAGTTGAAATACTTAGTGAATGCACTAAAGCAGTTGGCAGCATGAAAAGAGCTCACTGTATTTGACTCACTGTATGTACTGTATCTAATACCAAATATGGCTATTAAAAATAGCAAAGGAGTGTGTAAAGATTTCAAGTACTTAAAATGCAAGATCTCAAAATGAAATGCAGACTCACCAATCCAATGTATTTATTAGGGACAGGGAAACATCTAAGCATCACATTTGCCTAAAACTGTAGTCATCTATAGGGAATAACAGAATACATTATATTATCACCAAACTGATTTAATACAAATAATGTAACCTCCTTATAAAATCAAATGAAATCATGTTTATGCTTGTTATATGTTCTTAACTCTGACATCAGTGACATTTATGCCTTGTGTGTTGCATACCCAGAGCCCCTGGGTGAAAGATTGTACACAGAGACCAAGGTGTTTCTTGAGAATCATGTTCGGCAGTTGTACAAGGTAAAAACTATCAGCAGCTCTCTTGAGTCTGGCAAAAAATGTTTCCAGAGTGTATTGTCTTGTTGCCGCATTATATTGCTTCTCATAATGGCTGTCCTGAACCTGTGTGTATTTCAGAAAGTCCTGGAATCAGAGGAGAAGGTTTTAGTGATGTACCACAGATACTGGGAGGAGTACAGCAAGGGAGCTGACTACATGGACTGCTTATACAGGTAACATTACTCCCTTTGATGTCCTTTTTTTCTACTTGATACCATACTGAATGACAGAAATTGCAAAATAATCCCAACCATGCAGTAGAGGTGTCATATGACAGGATTTTGAGACCACTGTTACAGACATTCATTGCGCAAGATACTGCATTATCACAAGCTTCCTTTCAACTTACAGTTGCTATTGTACAATCATAATGTTACCTTGAAATGCACAGCGTGGAGTGCCAACAGCCATTTGGTGTGTCCTGATTCATTCTAAATCAATACCCCCTTGGAGAGGTGTCAGATCTATTTTTGTGTGCTTCCCACTAGACTGCCTGCACATGCATCTGCCTTTGTGATTTATTGTGTCTTTGAGTAAGTGTGAAAGGAAGTGAGGATGATGACTTCAGTAGTAACATAGTAACGCTCAATTCTTTACAGAGAACAGAGCCACTTATTATCCCTCAGTGACCTCCACTGCATACACTTATGTATCTAGGCACTCTGTCAAAGACAAATTGTCATCCAGAGGAGGCTGGGCTGAAAGATTTTCTCTCAAAATGTTAACACCCCAAGTCAATGTCCCACTTCTTCATTTCTATAGTTATTTGATATGCAATGCTACCCAGTTGTTTCAGTAGTCATTTAGCTCTTAGTCATGCTAACATATTACACTTGTCAAAGTTTGAGTGTATGAGTGAAATGGGGGCAAGTGTCATCGCTGGCCCGCTGATAGAAGCAGACAGCACAGCTGTGAAAACTGCTTGTCATTAAGCTGGACTGAGTCAACCAACTCAGATCAGCATGGTGACAGCCAATCTGTTTGTCTGTCAATCCATCTGGTAACTGTCCTGCTGTTAGCTTGCTCTTTGGAAGCACCTCTAGCATCACACTAGAGGTGCTTCCATAGTATTTGCAGTACTGGGACTGATGAAGATCCAGCTTCCAAGAATTTGTTCTTGGATCAGCAGATGAAGCTTCTTGTTATTAGAACTTGCATGGTGTGCACTTTGGCGCTGTATAAAACAAAATGTGAAAATTCTGTAATGCTGCTAAAGTTTGTAGGCATAGCAGCTATTACTTGGAAGAGGAGACTAGATTATGCAGACTGTTTGCCATTCTGTTTATTTGGCCTATCATACTACTTTGAACATTATCTATTACCTAGTATACATAAATTGTATCTGTTAACCTACTGTGAATTAACCCTTTTATTTGTTACACTGTTGTGAATAAGATATTTTTGACCTATGCTGCATGTAGTTTTGAGTTGTTGGGGTTTTTTTTTTTTTTAATTGAAAATTGCTACATGATGATCAGTGCATCATTTTCATCAAATGTACTGTATAAATAAATGCAATTGATAGAGTTGTTCCTGTAATTGTTGTAAACAAAGCTAATATTAGATGGTATGAATGCCAGTAAATTGAGTGGTACTTGGAATCGATACATGCATTGGCCAGTTTGCTTTACAAACTCAGTACTCAGCCTAATCTTGGCCCATCTGGAAATGATGCACCTCCCAACCACAATTATACCACAGTGCACAATAATACAGCAGATGCATACTGCTTCTCCTTGAGATGCATTTCAGCAATACTTCTGCATTTACATTTAAGTAACACTCACCACAATCTCCCTCCATGCCCAGGTATCTCAACACTCAGTTCATCAAGAAGAACAAACTAACAGAGGCAGACCTACAGTACGGCTACGGGGGAGTGGACATGAACGAGCCGCTCATGGAGATCGGAGAGGTACAGCCTGGGATTAACTCTGATTGGCAGAAATTAGACCTCAGCTAAAATGGCAACCATTTCTCCCAGAGATAAATCTTTGCCAATGGTAGACACACTGCCCACCCATTCATCAAGTGGGTATTAGACAGTAAGGAGAGCAAATGTGAGGAATCAGCAAGAGATAACTAGGTTTCAGTTTCTGTGACCTGGTGCTTGGGTCAAAATGTTACCTCACACCACCCAACTTGAACAGCCGACTGTACACCAGGATTTGTTTTTGTTGTGACTGATACACTGTTTTGGCTTTATCGTTGCAGTTGGCACTGGATATGTGGAGGAAGCTCATGATCGAACCCCTACAGGCTGTCCTGATCCGGATGCTGCTGAATGAAATCAAAAAGTTAGTTATTCACACAAGCTGAGCCACAAGCAGTTATTTTGTGAAATGTGCTTTTCATTGTCAGACATGCATAATGAATATTTCTCGCTGTCTGCCTTTGTACAGATATGAGGCAGTATTTTGTGCTTAGCATATTTCCCTGTAGTTCTTATTCCAATTAGTTTGGGATCTCACCTGCTCGTTCATGTCTTGTACACACTTTTTTTTTAAATATCATTGAGCCATGTTCCAAGTCCTTGGCAGTGGTAAATGTGTGTACATGTGCTTTACTTAGGATGCAGCTTTTAGCTTCCAATCACACAAATTGTCATGCTCCCAGTCATGTTGATATTAATTTCAGTGCTTACTAAAACTGCAAGAGAATTTGTCCTAACTCTAACTTGTCCTCCAGCGACCGTTGCGGCGAGGACCCCAACCAGAAGGTAATCCACGGGGTCATCAACTCCTTTGTTCATGTTGAACAGTACAAAAAGAAGTTCCCGCTGAAGGTGAGCCGGCACCTCTCTCTTATGTCTCAGTTGCTTATTTACAACCATGCAGCAGACTATTTATTTATTCAGCTGTTGACGCTGATCATAGCCACAAAACTGCCCTTATTTCTCATGATCCCCATTCCCCTGCTTTAGCTCAGTGCCTCCTGTTGCTGTGTATTTCCCTGATTATTATGCACTGCTTTTCTGATTACTATATACTGTTTGAGTAATACAGGAATCTAGACCAATGCATGACTGTGCATGTGTTAATGTGTGGTCCACATTCTCTTCCTGTGTTACAGTTTTATCAGGAAATCTTTGAAGGGCCATTTCTGACGAAAACAGGAGAGTATTACAAACAGGAAGCCTCCAATCTACTGCAAGAATCGAACTGCTCACAGTATATGGAAAAGGTAGGATGGATTGACAGTTAATGAAACATATGTAAGCCTGTGGTGTCTTTGTTTAATCTTAGTTCTGTTTTGTTGGGCTTGAGTTATACTCTACTCATAGGGAAGAATTAAGAGTTAGCGCAGCTGCGTTGCTCACAGTCAGTGTTTTGCTGAGTGTCTGATGACGCATGCAGGAGGTTTGTCTGCGGGTGTTTGTTTGTGTATGTTTGCGTTTGTGTGTGTATGTACACAGACACAGACATCCCATCAGCAAAGATAGGGCTTGTGTGTGTGTGTCAACTGCTGGCTCGTGTCAATCGGCTGTGACATAAGAGTTTTAATCTGAGTATTAGCCGTACCGTTAACCCGCCAAGAGCGAGATCACAGACCCCAGGGCAAATTGACACATAATTCTCTCTCTCTCTCTCTCTCTCTCTCTCTCTGTGTCTCTCTCTCTCTCTCTCTCTCTGTCTCTCTCTGTCTGTGTGTGTGTGTGTGTGTGTGTGTGTGCGTGCATGCATGTGTGTGTGTCTCCCTGTCCATGCACTTCAAATCAGTGCCAATAATCAGATTTCTCTGATAGATTTATCTCCCTGGCCTGTAAACAGGATAATCAGCCAAGCTTTACCAGGCTTCAGGGCAGCGTGTTAGGGACTTGTCTTCATCTGACATTACGCTGCTGAGGCCTTCATAAAGATTGATATGTGATATGACTATGTAGGACCAGGCTCTACAGCACAGTCCCCTCCTGTCTGGACAGGCACAGCAACAGTTGCTTATCTGTCCCAGTTTGCACCCTGTCAGGAGGCTTTCCCCCCTAGGTTGAGCTCATGCTCTGTGTGCACAAATTGCACATTCACATTCATACCACACTGAGGCACAGATGGCTGAAGAACCTCATCCTCCTTTTCCTTGCACAATGAATGCTGACCAGTGCTGGTTCAGGGTATCTGTGGTGCTTTAAAAGTATGAAAAAAGCTAAAACAATGTTAATAAGTTCACCAGGTAAAGAAATGTTAGGTATTAAAGCTTGATCAACGTGCACATTCTCCTGAAATGGGTGGTGCTAGGAGCAGATCCCCAGACACATTCACTGACCCAATAAACAGCAGAGCTTTAATGTGAGTGCGGGAGCAAGTTGTGACTTTTTTGCAAGAAATGTTAGGTGTCATCTTGTTGCAGTAAGGCAAACCAAATGCAGAAAATAACATTAATTGTTATTTCATCAAAAGATGTGAATGGGACTAGCAGCAGTTTGTGTTTTATTTTGTCTGAATGACATAGGCTATACGTCTTCTCTCACATTAATTCAAATCAGTTAATACTGCATACTGACATGTTTTCAGCTAGTTTAGTAATGATAATTGGACAAATATGTGTTTGTTTCCTGGTGTTCTTTTCTTACACTGCCCATTTCTAGTCTCAGAGATGTCATTAGTTATGTTTAGTTAGAACTTTTTCTGTGTGTATGTGATTTTTTTTTTTCTCCATGTCACAACGTGGCTCAAGTGAAAGACAAAATTCAAGTGAAAATCTAAATTAAGTATTCACACAGTTCATCAGTAATCTGTGCAGTGTGTTGATGTGTGAATATGTACTGGTGACAAAAATGAGTCAACCAATGGCCAACCAAACCAAGAAACCTAGAGAAGGGACAGAGACTTACTGCTGAGGCACCTATGTCTATATACTTCCCCAACAACCAAATAAACAGGAAAATTGGTCTTGAGGACTAGGGGGACATCACGTTCATCACATTAGTCTTAAATCCAATTTAAAGTAGCATTAACATCAACAGTTGCTGAACCCTGGAGCTACCATGTGATTGCTAAACTTTGTTGGCATTCTTTCTTCTGTATCTTGCATCTCAGCTGTACTAACAAATCTGCCCGCCCCCCCATCTTTCCCTCTTCCTCTTCTGCTCCCTGTCCCAGGTCTTAGCACGGTTGAAAGACGAGGAGGTGCGATGTCGGAAGTATCTGCACCCTAGCTCCTATGCCAAAGTCATCCACGAATGCCAGCAGAGAATGGTGGCAGATCACCTGCAGTTCCTCCACGGGGAGTGCCAGAACATCATCCGGCAGGAGAAGAGAGACGGTCCGTTTCATTAAAATCCTACTCACTCCCTGCATGCCCTTCTGTGTTTCAAAACAGACCTTAAGGCTTCCTCAGTCACCGAGTAGCTTAACACGGAAGCATTTGCAAACAGCACCTAGTCTTAATTATGTTTGGCTTCCTGTGACATTTCCAATCACTTCCTAATTAGGTGTTCTTTAATTTAGTTAACTTGAGTAATGAGTTCAATAATGAGTTGTAGTTTAGAAGATACCCAATGTTGTTGTGCTTGCAAACTCACTTTTGTTTTGATAACATTCAGTTTCACATGTGTATTTCAATGTGCAGACTCTACGTTTGTTTTATGCTTTGTATTGTGTGGCAGCATGTTAAGCAGACCTGGGATTTGTGTGCTTTTACTCTGAATATTTATTATGTTTATCCAAGCTGCAGCTGAAATGTGTACTGCTCAGACCTGTATGTAGCAAGTGAGTTCTATACACACACACGGACCATATACAGTTAACAGTGTTGGGATCTAACTGTATGCGTCTTTGTGCTGTTTGTGCAGACATGGCCAACATGTACACCCTGTTGCGGGCCGTGTCCAGTGGTTTACCTCATATGATCCAGGAGTTGCAGGTCCACATCCACAACGAGGGCCTCCGAGCCACCAGTAACCTCTCTCAGGAAAATGTTAGTACTACAGCACTGTGTGTGTGTGTGTGTGTGCGTGCGTGCGTGTGTGCGTGCACGCGTGCGTGCGTGCGTGCGTGCACAGATTTTCAGGGTATGCCTGAGTATATAACCAATTAATGATTTTCACTGTTATTTTATTTATTAATTTATTTATTTATATAACTAATTAAGTACTGAAGGTAACAACACTTGTGATTCCACATCTGTTTATGTTTTGGCTCCAGTATAGGTGGTGTCAAAACTCAAATTTGGATTTAACCTGATTTTGCTGCTTAATTTGATGTTTTTATGGTAAAACATTTCAAGCATTGATGCATATGCTGGAAAACTGGAAAAGGGGAGTTAGGGGGGGAAGCCTGCTTTTTCCAGTTTTAAAAATGTAATTTTCAATAGCTAGGCTTTGTCTGTACATTTTTCCTGTACTGATGCATCTCTGTCTTTCTCTTCTGGCTGCTCTAGATGCCAACCCAGTTTGTGGAGTCGGTGCTGGAGGTTCACAGTAAATTTGTTCAGCTCATTAACACAGTTCTGAATGGAGATCAGCACTTCATGAGTGCACTTGACAAGGTATTAACCCCCTGACTTTGAAGGCCTGGACTTAGTGGAACAGCTCAGGAAATACTTGTAATGAGAGACAGCCACTAGATGGCAAAATTGAGAAGATTGTTAACAAGTTACTTTTCCCAATATGTTCATCTGTTCTATAACACAAGATTTAAGTTAACCTATCAGATGGCAGATGGTAGAAACAAGTTTGAACATGCTTTTCACCACTGCAGTCATTTGCCTGCATTTGTCCTGTGATGTTTGTTTGATTTCTTCTCTCTTTCTCAGGCTTTGACGTCTGTGGTGAACTACAGGGAGCCGAAGTCCATCTGCAAAGCCCCTGAACTGGTGAGCACACACACACACACACACACACTCACTCACAGACATATACATATACACAGGGCCTTGACCTGGTCTTGCCCCCCTTGGTGTCTCTCTGCACAGCTGGCCAAGTACTGTGACAATCTGCTGAAGAAGTCTGCAAAGGGAATGACGGAAAATGAGGTGGAGGACAAGCTGACCAGCTTCATAACAGTGTTCAAGTACATAGACGACAAGGATGTGTTTCAGAAGGTAGGTTGGACTGACAAGACAAGATTTAAACAGAATTAAACAATATTTTAGACCATTGTTATAAAAAGCATATTTGTTCTTGCAATGCACTGTGAGGGGACTTTAAGGCTTAAAATAGGTAAAGTACTATTAGTCTTGTATGTGTCCATTTTTAGTGCCTTCAGTAGCTTCAAAATACCCAGCATTACAGAAATAACTTTGTCCATCTGTCACATCTCCTCTCACTGCTGATTTGAATGTGTGTATATGTTGTATTTTTTTAAGTGCTGTTTTTTTTCTCTCGTTTGCACAGTTTTATGCCAGAATGCTCGCAAAGCGGTTAATACATGGCCTGTCGTTATCAATGGACTCGGAAGAAGCCATGATCAATAAACTAAAGGTAAAAACAGTGTAATTTGTTTTTCACAGTGCAAGCACCTCAACTGAAAGTTATTCAATATCTGAAACTTAGCTAGGAGTGGAACTGGCTAACAAAGCATGATTCATTGCATTCCCCGTGGTTATCTGTCATCATATGTAATATTTGCAAGTGACCACGAAAGGCATGCATAATCCTCCATGACTCTGTCTCTCCCTCCTTCCTCTCACCTTGTCCTCTCTGTGACCCCCCCCATGCCCAAATGTTCTTCCTTGCCTGTTAATCCTACAGCAAGCTTGCGGCTATGAGTTCACGAGCAAACTCCACAGAATGTACACAGACATGAGCGTCAGTGCCGATCTCAACAACAAATTCAACAACTTCATAAAGACCCAGGAGACAGTGGTGGACCTGGGCATCAGCTTCCAGATCTATGTATTACAGGTGAGGAGTAGGAGGAGATTGGAGGGATTGATTGGTTGGGGGCTGCTGTTTCCCACCGTTCCCGTCTAAATGTTGTGTCTGTCATGTGGTTGCAGGCTGGAGCCTGGCCTCTCACACACGTCCCCTCCTCCACCTTCGCCATCCCTCAAGAACTAGAGAAGAGTGTACAGATGGTGAGTTGGCTCCTCTGGAAGACAGCTGAAGTATTGATGACAGAGGCTTATGCTAACATGAAAGGAGCGCAATGTGGAGTAATTTCTGGTTTTGCTTTCCTTCCTCAGTTTGAGTTGTTCTATAATCAGCACTTCAGCGGGAGGAAGTTGACCTGGCTGCACTATCTCTGCACAGGTAAAACAAACACATACGCACACACTATGCAAGCACCTCATGTAGAAATACAGGATAATTACAGGGGAGAAATAGACAAAAGTATCCTAACTGAGACATTATAGATTTGCTCTACAGTTTTTTCCCTGCAATTATGCGACTCAGGTGCAGCACCTAAGAGTTTCTGCACAGCGCTCATGTTGATTGTACGCAAAATAAGGAGGGAGGGGGGGGTTGTAATATGCAGTGCTCAAGCTAAACAAATGAACCTAATAATAATGTTTGTGCCTGTCAGTCTGTGAATGTGCAGCCTTCAAGACCTTCGCACGAATGCAACCAAGTCAAATATGAACTTGCACTTTCCAAAAGAAAAGTCTAGTAGCTCTGCCTTTGCTACTGTTCCAGAAAACCACAGTCAGGTCCGATCTGGCTTCCTTAATGATCAAAGGGAAGCTGCCGAAACACACATATGTGGTTGTCATGCACAGCCCCCTGTGGGGTGGCCAGTGTGTGACAATTGCACAGTGCAGCTTTATGGTCTATGATGCTGGGTCACTTTTACTGCATTAATCTTTCTTTTCCACAGAAAACCTTTAATTTGGTTAGAAGATGTAGATGTTATTTTTAAAATGTTTGTTGTTTTGTCAGTTGATGTTGTATGTCAAGTAACCTCTGGGGCTTCGCTGATAAAGTACTTTTGGGTCTGATACTGATTATGATGATGAAGTAGAGGTCTCCATGGAGTCCATTCCCCACATTTGGCTCTCATATAACTATGGTAACTGGGGACTCAACTGAGGGCTGTTTGACCACAAGCATTTAGTGCTCATCTATTTGACACAAACCATCCTGCAGCCGAGACCTGATAAATGTGGTTGGGAGTATTGTTTGGGTTACAAAGTATGAAAATAAAACCATCTCTCAGACAAATGATGCTAAAAATCACTTTGATTTTATTTTGTCAGGCAAGTCACCAACCAACATATCCAGCCATATGTCAATATTTTAGTTGTCTAATTAAATGGTCAAAATGGCCAGTTTGCAAAAGTTAGTTTTTGATGAATTTTTAGAAAATATATACATGAATGTATTTCTAACAAAAAATGTCAAACATGAAAATGTCAAGTCTAAATCTTTCCTCATAATATAACAATTGGTAAGCCATCATTTCCATTCAGTTGACAGATGCATGGTGCATCCATGCTGGGAGTCAACTGTGGTAAAGTTTTGTGAATTGGATTACTGCATGCACCACAAAATTTTTATCCTCCATAAATTGGTGCTATTTTAATATTGGAGTAATGGAGAACAGAAAATTGCATCTGTTCTTCCTAGGAGACAAAGACTGAGGGTGCATCCAACACAGCAGCAGGCAGCATTCACTAATCCATGAAATCAGAGTGCTAAGACTGTGCTAACAACATTCTCAGTGTTCACAGCATACCCTGGGCCCAGTCCCCACAAACACAGCAATTAAAGGATCTGGGCTTAATCCGAACAAATATGATTCCTAGAGAGAGCACCAGACAAGGTGTTTTACTTTCTGCAGCAGCTGTGTGCTGTGTGCAGATGGGGCGTAAGCTCTCAGGAATTTGGATGATGTGCCGAGTGTGACACGGCATGTTGTAGGAAACATTAAATACTAGATTTATGAACTTACCACAGGACTGTGTTAATGAGAGTGGTATTGATGATGGAACCAATGGCATAACTTTAGGGCTGAACTTGAATATTTGACTGTTCGGATAGTCATTTGTAGGTATTTGGTTTTCAATTTTGGGATTCAAATATTTGTTTTTTATAGTAGCTTTTATAGATTTGAGAATTTGCTCCAGAGCAGAGTTGTAATTTGAATGACGACTATAATTTGAACCGCAATTCAAATTAAAACTACACTTCTTGATGTTTTATTGGTAGCTGTCTGGGGCTCAGCTATCAATTATAACAAAATACAGTAAAAGTCATGTGCAGGCTCTGATTTTGCTTCCAGGCTCAATGCTTAGACTTGTTCATCTTTATGTGATATTTATTATGTAGGACTATCTGCAGTTTGTGGGTAAATAAAATCACGAGGGGAGTGTATGAATGGGAGTCATGACGGCAACTTCTCTCTCAAATTTTGGAGGAAATTAGTGTGCTTAATTTGCATCAGTATGATGAAACCTAGTAGCTTTTGATAGATATATTCTCTCTGAAGATTTGCAAATTTGTTGCACATTATTTTCTTAAATACTATGATGCTGTCTGATAGCATCCGGTGACAGAAGTGAAGCATCTGATGCTTTTCCAGTTCACTGAAATTTGCTTCTCGTATGAACATTTATCTGACACGAACATCATCTCGTATGACCATTTATTACAACTTTGCTAATATTCAATTAACTATGCATCCATGTCACATCCCCACAACCAGGTGAGGTGAAAATGAACTACCTGTCCAAGCCCTACGTTGCCATGGTGACCACCTACCAGATGGCTGTGCTGCTGGCCTTCAACAACAGCCAGACGGTGGCGTACAAGGAGCTGCAGGACGGCACGCAGATGAATGAGAAGGAGCTGCAGAAGACCATCAAGTCGCTGCTGGACGTTAAGATGCTCAACCATGACTCACAGAAGGTCAGCCGGCCAGGGCATGGGTCAGGGGTCAAAGAGATTTGTAATTCAGTTAATGGAAAATTAAGTAGATTGCACAACTGAGCCTGAAAAGAACGTCTCTTGCACTGTTTTTTGCTGTTGCTTGCAGTTGGTAATGGTATTGCATGGACACCTTTATCTATAAAGCACCTTTTGCACAAAGATCTTGAAAGATTGCTGTGTTAACTTCACAACAACACTGTGGGTTTCCAGCAGACAATTGGACTCGAGTTATAGTGACTCGACTCGAGTCAACTCGAGTCACAAATTTGACGACTTGCGACTCGACTCGGACTTGAAGGTAAAAAGACTCGACTTGACTCTGACTTGCAGACAATGACTCCTGACTCGACTCGACTTGAGACAGGCTGGCTCGGACAACTTGTAGCATAAGTTTGTCTTTTTTTTCCACGTGAATATCATATTAGTATAGAGCAGTGCAGGTTCAGACCATTGACTGATTGATTGGAGACAGCCTACTCCCTTTAGTTTTTTCCGCATGTAGCAGAGAGGCACTGCATGCATGTATGCACAGCGCACGCACCCTGATGATCAGTGGGGGAGCCAGAGACACAGCCGCGCTGCTGTTATTTGGAATCATGGAAACTGCAGGCAGTTCTTTAGTTTCCAAAGTAATCCAGTTTGCTTATAAAAACTTCCAATCTGATGGAAAACGGCAACGCAGAAACGCTCAGTGTGCATGTGTGTGCGTGTGCATGTGTGTGGGGATTCTATATGGATGCGTAGCATCACTCACCACTGTCGCGATCGCTGATGTAGCCACTGTGACCATATAAATTATATACACCATGGTAACAGCAAGCCCTCGTCTTCCATCACTTTCAAACATCGCAACTTTTTATAAGACATAATCAGGCGTCAGCAAGGTTAAAAAAATTAAGTCGTTTCACCTGCACCTGCACCACCAGGAAAAAACATTACAACACCTGCACCGGCACCGTACGAGTCCAAAAGGCAAAGAAAATTTCCAGCTACAGCAGCGCACTGACATAGATTGTCTATTCAAAGAAGAGGTATCACTTTGGATAGTTTTTTTTTTTTTTTTTCTTATCTATGTTATCACATGCATGCTACGGCTCATTCATTGGTTGTTGAATTGTTAGGTCTGTTTGATAGGTAATTTACATTTTTAAAACAAATAATAATTTAACATATTGTTAAATTATTTGACTCACGCTTACTGGTAAACATCTACTCCTGCAAGATAATTTATTATGTTCTACAACTTATAAACATACTCTAACACTACATACTGAGTGTTTGACCATCATATCTCCTCTGGGCTACAAAAGGTGGTCCTAGCCATTTTTACCAGTCTTACAGCCATTTTAATTATCAATACCTATATTAATTTGTTGTCAAATGACACAATATAATACAAGTACTAATGTGTTGCATAACTAGACAGGCATGTAATTCAGTAACAGCTCAAAATGCTTTTTAATAAAACTAACCAAATCAATAAGATCTAATCTAAATCTAAATGATCTAAATGATCAGACCTGTAATGTTGTAATGGACAAATGAAATCAAATAACCTGTGACTCGACTTGACCTGACAGCCTGTGGATGACTCGACTTGACATAACTTATGACTTGACTTGACTTGACAAACTTGTTACTCGACTTGACTTGACTCGACATAACCTTGTGACTCAACTCGACTTGACTCAACATAACCTTGTGACTCGACTCGACTTGCTTGCCCACAACAGGAAAGACTTGGGACTTGCTTGAGACTTGGACCAAATGTCTTGAGACTCGCTTGGGACTCGGATCGGGGTGACTCGTGCAATTGTCTGGTTTCCAGCATTTACACTTACTAGCTACTGTCTGAAAAAATTCACTGTAGTTTGCGCTCACATGCTGTGTAACATTGGTGTTGTGGATACTTGTTGCAAGGCCGAATGTTGTGTGTTGAAGGTATCTGACAGAAAAGGTCTCTTGCTGTTGTAGAAAAACCGATACCCCATAGTCTCTTTTCCACATGTTTGACCCAGAAATCTGACAGCCTTTGTTCACACTGCTGTTACGAAGGAAGATTGCCAGGAATTCATAAGGCTTCACATCAACTTGACCAGAACACTGACTCCAGCCCCTGGTCACTTTTGACCCCAACAAGTTCAAGCTTGAGTTAATTTAGATCACCAAATCACTGTTTACAAGGTCAAAGCTTTACAGGCAGTTTATAACAAATGAAACAGGAGGGCACTCCCTGACTTTAATACTAATCAGCTGCAAGTGTCAAAACAGTCTGTGTATCTGTTGTCATGTCTTAGATGTATCCTGTGCACATGGAGACAAATTCCATCCATCCATCCATTTTCTGGACACGCTTATGCTACTCCAGCTTGTGAAGGGGCTGCATCTTAGGGCTGAACAATTAATCAAAATTTTAGCGAAATCACAATATGGCCAAATGCAGTATCCAAATCACAGGAAACCGATTTTTTCCAGATGTAAGAGAACTTGTTTGTTGGGTACAGACCCCATTTAAAATCAGACCTTTTTTTTTTTTTTTTTACACAACAGTGCTTTTTATTCACACACACACGCACACGCACACGCACACGCACGCACACACACACACACACACACACACACACACACACACACACACACACACACACACACACACACAAAATAATTAATTTGCTAGACCGTGTTGTTGTAGTCAGTTGCGGCATGTGAATTGGTCTCCTGAGGAAGCTATTGAAAGCTTATAGTAGGAGCCATTTGACATTAGTTTGACATACAGTATCATTATCATTTTTATAGCTTTTTCAGTGAAAATTAAAATTATATTACAAAACTTATCATTCCTTCTAAAATCGTGAATTGTATTGCAATCACAATATCAGTAAAATTAATCGCAATATGATATTTTATTTATTTTTTATTTATTTATTTAAACCATATCGAGCCCTACTCGGGTTTATGCGCGCGTGCATAGGGTGGAAAGCCTCTGGGACAAATTCGTTGGTTGATAAAAAGAATCTCTTGAAACTTTTATGGTAAACGTCTACCCCTGTACCTGCCAGTGAATTGTGAAGATGAATCTGAATGAAGGAAAAGTGTGACAGCAAAGTATAAATCTTGAATCTTGAATCTTTTCCCTTTGCTCACAGGAGGAAATTGAAGCAGAGTCCACATTTTCGCTAAATATGAGTTTCACCAGTAAAAGGACAAAGTTCAAGATCACAACGTCGATGCAGAAAGACACGCCACAGGTTTGACAAATAGTTGTCTTCCCTCCTCAATTCTTTCACAGACTGTGATGTTACCCTGTAAAGAAACAGTACTGACTATGTTGGCGTCTCAAGGCTTGTTTGCACGTCTCTGTCTGACCTTTAGGAGATGGAGCAGACAAGGAGCGCCGTAGATGAGGACCGCAAAATGTATTTACAAGCTGCTATAGTGAGAATCATGAAGGCCCGCAAAGTGCTCCGACACAACGCCCTCATCCAAGAGGTGGGTGGAAACTGTCTGATACGCCTCACGTTGTTGCCTTATGTGGATGGTAGCTGATTTCTTGATGATTTGAGGGTTAGGAGCAAGGAAAGAGGTTATTTAAGTGAATTGATCATTAATAAATGTCACACAAAGCCAAGGCAGTGGATTCCCTGATGAAATAGCTGTCAGAGGGATTTATGGGAACTTGGGAATATGAGGAGGATGGGCAAGGTGTGTCGATGGAAAGCAGGGCACTAAAACATGTTGTGGACCTCAGCTTCACAAATTACCTTCCAAAGAGTTACAAAGAAATATAGTATTAGAGGGGTGGGGTGGAGTACAAGGAGGTACACTGTAAATCAAGCATGGTTTCTATACGAAGGCAGTTTTCCAGTGTGTATGTTGGTGGTGAATTCCCCGGTGGTGAGGTAACACTGCTGTGACAGAGGGATGTGTCAGGAATGATCCCCACCCCCTCCAGCCCAGGGACCATGTCAGGGCACGCCTGCCCTGGAAGAAGCACCTTGCTCTCAGCCATCAACCTCAGCTCACACACACAAACACAAACACACACTTTCATCACCATGTTTTCTCTCAACCACTGCCCTATTAGAGGTGTTCCTGCACATGTCTGGAAAACACTGAAACATGTGGGGGAAAAAAAATGATTTCAAGGTCTTGGTAGATTTGAGAATTGCATGAAATTTTGGAAAAATATAGTCATCTCAAATGTTTTGATATTTGTTGCTATGAAGAGCTTATCTGCAAAATGAGATTGAATGGTTAGCAGGAGCAAGATGGCTATCACCATAAAGCATACTGATCACCAGAATCTTAATATCAAATCAAGAAATCAAGCTGTGGAAAAGTATGGGAACCTTGTCCTCTGCAAACACCCCTTATCTTTTCTCCACCGTGTTGTATTTAAGCAGTTTCAGTATTTTTTCCTCTCTTACTATGCTGGGCCCTGCAATATGGGCATGTTTGTGTGTTTTTCTGTCCCTACCTTCTACCTCTCATCCTCTGCATACCTTGCCCCTCCTCCCTACATTCCTGATGTGCAATTAACATCCCGTCCCAAGCTAGGGACTCACTCCTCTCGCCGTGACTGAGTGGGTAAATAGCTGAGCCAGTTGCCTGGGGGAAGCTCTCGTTTGTTTATGGATCCTCCTTCGTTACTATCTTGTGTTTTGATGGGGAAAAAAGGATTTGAGGGAGCACTGAAGCTCAGATCAGAACTGAGCTTCTGGATTTATTGCACAACACAGACAGCTATTACACAGTGAAAATTTTGTGAGTTTCACAATCAAAAGTCCAGCGTTTTGTGCTGTTGGATAAGAAACATGTTTTATAGAATTCTAAGCAGGGATGTAGTGGGGGATAAATCCACTTAAATTCTGTTTATCCCCCTTTTACCCTCTCTCCCACCTTTTTAGACCAACATAACATTTATTGTATACATCATATTAAGTGTGAGCTGTATGATGGTAGACTTGCTGTTGGTGGTGCAAAAAATATTGAATCTATAAAATTCATGGAGCAAATTTGGGCGGTAGATTCCTTTCCTTTGATTGTAACATTAGGATAATTTTTCTGTGTTGTCTGCAGGTCATCAACCAGTCCAAAGCCAGGTTCAACCCCAGTATCAGCATGATCAAGAAGTGCATCGAGGTGCTCATCGACAAGCAGTACATCGAGCGAAGCCAGAGCTCGGCGGACGAGTACAGCTACGTGGCGTAAACAGAAGAGCCGAGCCAGGGAGCGCTTCCTCATAAACACCTGCCAATCTGACCGCCTGGCAGACACAGGTTTCAAACTTAAAAAAAAACAACAACAAAACGAACAAAAAAAAGAAAAAAGAAAACAGACTCATTCATCCATTTTGTTTTTGGACTATCGCTGTCTGGCGTGATGCCGTCCGGAGACCGAAGCAGGACTGGTGCCTCCAACTTAGGAAAAAAAAGGTCACCGAGTCACGTTGGACAGCCAAACAACACCAACACCTATTGGACCCTCTTCCCCCAACCCTCCCCTCCTCCCTCCCAACGCCTCCAACCCCACCCACCTTCTGATTTTAAGCTGTTTACAACATCACCAGTGCCACGCACCTGTGCGTCAATGAAAAAAAAAAAAAAAAAAAGAAAATAATGCCTATAGCTACTCGAGCGGAAAGAGCTGATAAACACATTAGTCAACTTAACTGAAAACAAAACAACAAAAAACAACAAAAAAAGAAAGAAAAGCGGGAAAAGATTGAGCTGTGACATCAATGACAAGTTGGTGGCCAGACAGATATAAAATCATACTTTCTTTTCTCACGTTTGCAGTTGTTGTGTGTTTATTTTTTCTTTTCTTTTTTTAAATGTACCGAAGTTAGGAGAAAAAAAAAATATTGTAATAAAACTGGTATACTGACTATTGTATCTACTTTCAAATGTAAAGAAAAAAATTGAGGTGACAAACATGATCCTGCTGCTTGTCAAATAAATACATAAAAACACTGAAGGGTTTTATGTAAACATTTGCCACGAGTATCCATGTTTCAGTAATTGTGAATGTTGGTTTTGAATGAATCGCCTCATTATATCATCACTAATGATCTGCCTGCAATTTGATTACGGCCAAGAGTGAGACTCTGATTGCATAAGGCATTCAGAGGTGAAGTTCTGCCTCAAAAGATCCTGTATCTTTTCCCAATATGCTGTCTGGGGATTAGTAATTCTTCTGTTCACCTCTAGAGGGAGTGTCAGATAGTGGACAGTGGTATTGCAGGGCAGTGGTTTTCCAACTGAAATCCTTAAAGAGATGTCAGGGGGTCCCCAGCCAAATGAAGAATCATGTAATTCCCCAGATTTACAGTTCATGAGAAATTACTCTAAAAAGAGAATCTTAAACAATGATCATTACACATAAAGTAGGTTTCATAGTTATTTCCCCATGTAAAGTGGAAATAAAGTATCCATGGCCTATCTCGGGTCTGTTTGCAAAGTCAGTAGGACCTTCCTTATGTTCTGATTGGAGTACAGAACAGCAGTTAGGGTCAAGGTTGATGATAGCTCATCATCGTAGGTATAATTCAGTCAGATGGGAAAACCAGACCTGAAAGTATTTGAACAGGGTTTTAACATTTACCTCCTTTTAAATGTCAGCTACACCGTGCTCTGATATTGTAGGGAACTGCCCATCTTGCACTTACATTCCTACAGTTGAACTACATTAGTTCACAAAGAAAATGTGCTGCAGGGAGCAAATGAAGCTCCAAAGAAAGGTTGTAGTAGCAGCTTTTGTCAGCAAATTGGGTCATATCAGGAATCCTGCCGTGGGCTGATTTCTAATACTGCACTGCAGTTAAGATGCTAATTATAAGACTTTTATCATAGAATTTGATCTCTATTTTTTTTTTTTTTTAATTATTTTTTAAGAGGCTTGTTTATAGATTGACATGTTTTACAGTCAGTGGCATTAGTGCAGCTTAAGGCAAAGATTCCCAAACTGTTTCATGTCAAGGTCCCCAAATAAGAGTCTCCATCTGAACTCCTATGAACTCCATCTGAGAGGATTTCTGTTGTTTGATATGAATTAACACATAATGTCCTAAAGGACAGGTGGGCAGGGGCAGTGAAATATGATCATCCATATACAACTTGAAAGTCTTTGGTTCAAGTCATTTGGTCTGTCTCAGGTGTTGAAGATGAATTTTCACTTTTTGTGTGTCCATGTAAAACACATAAATGCTGAAATCAATTGGGCATTCCTGTTTCTTTCACTAAAGCAGAATGTTGTAATAAATTACTAATTGGTGAGTTACACCTGCAATAGTTGCTGTTTGCAGTGTTTCAAGAACCTGCATTTCGTAAGGTTTTGCCTCAGGTAATCCCATGAGCAGTCAGTCAGCGAGCAGAGGACAGTGAAACCTCTCACAGCCGTGATCCTCACTCTCCGTCACTGGGTGTGAAACTCTAGCGAGTGAAATAATAGTGAAGTCGGAATATAAATGTTTCTGGGGTGTCCCTAAGTGATTTCAAGAACCCCTTGCACGCCGTCAGACCCCAAACCAGAGCGAAACTATTGCTATTAAAAAGGAATGGATGGGAAATAATTAAAAAGTTGAAATAAAACCTTGGAGGAAATTGTTCCATTTTGATCCACGATAGAGTGCATAATATGTAAAAAAAAAAAAAAAAAAAATTCCAAAACAACATTAATTTGTGCTGTTTCTCCGTAAAGACCCTGTCATATTATAAATTACACAGTGAAAATGCACCTATATCAGTCTGAAAACGTGGGAGAAGCGAGCAGGGATGAGTTAACCCTCGGTTCCACCCCTGACTTTGACGCATGGCTTTCGTGCGTAAAGGTTAACAGCAGTTAGTGGCAGTGCTTGCCGTAACATGTGGGCGCGCTAGTGGTATCAGTCCAGTTTTGCGCTCTTCGTGGAGAGAGCTTGTTGGGAAGTTTCTCTGAGTGAGTCAACACGGCGCAGGGAGGACGCCACCCAGCCCTGCCCCTGGATCCAATGCTGGGCTCCCATTCCCTCCCGAGGACGCGGGACACAAAGACAACTCCAGTTTGATCTCTCCACGCAACGCCGGGGATGATCTTTTTAACCTTTGCTCGTCGGGGATGGTTATTCTTGCGTTGACGCGGCGCGCTTTTCCCTGTTGGATTTAAAACACGGCAAAAAAAAGGAGCATGAAAGTGACGGTGTGTTTCGGGAGGACCCGGGTGGTCGTTCCCTGTGGAGATGGAAATATAAAAGTCCACAGCCTTATCGAGCAGGCGGCCATGAGGTACAAAAAGGCGATCGCCAAGGTAAGTCTGCGATCTGTGAGTGTTTTTGTGCGGTCACATTTCGCGCAAGGCACAGCTCCTGGCTGCCGGGAGTTGCTGCATCCACACGGAACCTCAACATGGCGCTTTTCTGGGAGTAAGACAGAGGGACAGAGTGGGGAGAAGAAGCCCAGCGGCTGCCCCTAAACTGGTGATCCAGTGGAGATCCCCAGGGACCTTGGAAGGGGAGGGGTGGGAGGGTATGGGGGTGTTTCCAGGCAGGACACCCCTGCCAACTTTCACTGCTGAGCCTATTATTTCATTGTTTTTACTTTTCACAGCAAGAGCAGCCCTTTTCATCACCAGATCATATAGGTTTTAGTTCCCTTCCTATAAACAATTTTGTATCCCTGCACTTAATCAAATGGGGGTCTGGTTTGTTGAGGATGTATTTTGGGCTCCTGGAGAGGAAGCACTGTTAGAAGACTGTGTGGACGGTCATTCGGAAGCGCTTTGTTGGCACACAAGCGCGCAAAAAAAAAACAACTAACCTGAAATGCGTGATATTGAATCATTGCAGTTAGTTATTTTGCGACTGTTGGCACAATGATGAAAACACTGGCAACCGAATTACACGTTACAGCTGTGAGTTGCGTGTGTGGGTGGAAGGACATGCACTTGTGCCTTTTTATGGAGAAAAAAAACAGAGAATTTTTCCAGCTCCAGTTAAAATATCATGCATGCATTATAGCAGAAAATCCCACAGAAACATAATAGAAAATGAAACCTGAAAAGTCCTATAGGCATAAAGTGTACTAAGGTCCCTATAGCCTCCCCGCTGGATAGATAGAGGCTCCCATTGGATTACTATTGAAGCATGCATGTTAGGGATAGTGTATGAGTGCAACCTGTCAAAAAGTAAGGTAACTTGCTTTTGAGTACTATAGCCATGCACTGAATCCCTGTGTGTGTGTGTGTGTGTGTGTGTGTGTGTGTGTGTGTGTGTGTGTGTGTGTGTGTGTGTGTGTGTGTGTGTGTGTGTGCGCACATTTCTGTGTTTGCAGTTGTAAAGGAATGGAGAAAATGTGGCTTAATAAAGTTCCCATCTTTTCCTATTCCAGCCTTTTTGATGGGGAAAATCTGGTTTGTCCTCATTGCCCTTTCAATTACATCCTTTAAAAGTTTTTTTTTCAGTTCATCCAGACTTTACTTATGTACTGCCTCGGACAAATGAAGTAGTGATGGAGCGCATGTCTGTGTGAGATTCCCCTGCCAGATTTGAATAAGGCTTGACAGGACACTGATTGCATTTCCCTTTGTGGCTTTTTAATGCCCGCGCTTTAGAGCCCATTAAATGACTAATGAATGAATTGAAGTTTGTTTCTGTTGCCATGGCCAGTGACAGCGCTCCCCCCTCCTTGCCAATGGGTGGTATTACTATTGGAGTCACGTTAATGCTGCAGCTTGTCTTGAAGAGCTTGGAATACCTCGGTGAACCCAGGCTCGTTTTTGCCAAGATATTTCTTTTCACTGTTTCAGCTTTGGGAAACCATTCAGCCTCCCCATGCCAGAGAGAAGTTCTTTAGACAGGTTTCTTAGGTGAGGGTCTAACATTCTTGGTGACTGGTGATGTGGTTTTGACGCAAATGTGTTCAAGTTTTGCCTTTAATGTAGTTGCCGCATCCAAAGCCCGTGCATTGCGTTGCTTTGTCTGCAGACGTGTCTATTTGTTTTTAAGAACCTGTTGACATTTGTAAACGGCAGCCATATGTGTTAATGGCCAAAGGGAACCGTATTTAAATCCCGGTGAATCCCTCACTCTTCACACCTATATTCTTAGCTGTGCCTTGGGCATTCTACATAGACAGATGGAAGTCATGAGGCGCATTTCCTGGAAATGAAGAAACTCATTTGTTTTTTTACATATGCACTGGTGCTGCTCAGCGGAAGATTTTATCATTGAAGACAAACAGAGTAGGTCAACAGTAAACACTCCCTCTTGAAGAGTGCCTCCTGCTTTGACACACAAACAATCACACACACACACACACACACATTCCCTCCTCTGTGTTACTGCGCTTGTTGGTTTTCCATGGTTCAGCAGAACAGAGGCGACTGCTCCATTGATCCATGCAGTGGTAAGTGTTGAAGTGTAGGCTTTCCCTCAGGAGAACACTTGGCTGTGGATCAACACTAACTTTCACAGGCCAGCCAAGACCTTTGGACATGTATCTACAGAGACTGGAAAAGGGTTTGGCTTTGAGATGCAAAGGAAAGATGCAATAACACAAGTCTCATCAGTTTTATAATAACAACATATCCCTTCTTTTCACAGTGCCCCATGTTGGTTTAGCCCTTAATGCCTGTGTACTAAAGGTTCTGATTTATGGCTATGCTCACACTGCAAAATCAGGTTATTTCCACTTCTTTCCCTCATGTGACACTCATCAGAGTAAAGAGCAAAAAAAAAATGCATGGAGTCATATTTTTTCAGTTCTGATGTGAACCATATGGATATGTGGTACCAATTCAGACCCAGTAACATGCAACCTACTGTACATGCCACTTATATTGTAATGCTCAAATTGGAATTTGCCATTGTTGCCATGACAATAAGGAAATGCTACATAATCTAATCTGAGACATTTGTCATATTTTTGGAATATTGGCTGCTTTAACATTAGGCAGCATTAACAAAGAGGACAGACAACTGATTTGAGTGGCATTTGCTGGGACATTGTGATTCAGTCAAAACGTGAGGGCACATACCCTCAATTGAAAAGTGCTGGAAACAAGCAGGAGAAGCCGAGGTACAAGCATCTGATGTGCTTTGCTATTGCTTCTCTGTTCATGCATCTTAATGACATAAAAGTCAATCCAAACTGACAAGTTACTCCCGAGTACTAGCAGTGTCTCAGAACCAGTGCTTGTCTGGGTGTTTTCAGGGATGCTGAACACATCACTCTGACTGTTTCCCAGGGTCCAATTAACTCGGGGGAATGTCCATTCGACTCAGCATTCTTGGATCAATGGATCCAAAACTGAACCTCGTAGTGACTCAGAATCAAAGCTTGTCTGGGGCTTCTTGGGGATGTTAAACTACAATATTCCATTCCTGAGGTACAGGTTCTAGTTCTGGCTCCTGGGTCAATTCCGACAATTTCCTGTGGTCAGGATCGTGTTCGGCTGACTCCGCTCCCCTAAAAACTTCTGATAGCCAACTTTGGGATCAGTGGCCCAAAGATAAAGGGGTTGAATGGCGGGACAAACAAACACACAGCTCTCCAATTACAGCAGTAGGATATTGGAAAGCGAAATGAATAATTTCTGTTGCTGTTCTGATCATGTCTCATAGACACCACCTTTGTCATGAATATTTCGTCCACCACTTTGCTTCTATTATTTCCTCTCGGTCCCACCACGTTTTTTTAGAAGCAAATGGACAGGCTGTATTTGACATCAGGCTCCACTGTTTACCATACTGCCTGAGTGCAGCAGTGGAGGCACACTTACAGGATATGAGAAGCACTCCCCAACATGCTGCTTGAGCGGAAAACCCATCTCTTCAAGAAATACTTCACGTCCGCCTCTTCCCGGCTTTCCTCCTCGAATATTGCAGTTGATCTTGTCACTGCCTTGTTTGGGTAAAAAAGAAACCCTGTCTGATTGTTGTGTCTTTAACGACCACTCCTCTATCAAAGAAAAACCATTGAGGGGATGCAGAAGTAATTGCTACATTCATTGTGTTTATTTTCCCCTGCACCCTTTGCTCTTTGGTGCATGTAATGTCTGTGATATAGGAAATGAATGTGTTCTTCTCTCATTATATGTGGCTCTGCATAAATTAGGCCTAACTGCGGTGGACCCCAATCAGACATTGGCAGACATCCTCTGATGTGCTGGTATACCTGATCTTCTCTAGGGGCCCTTAGAAGGCTTTATCAGTGTCTCAATGGGACCAGGAGGTATGCATAAATCACCACTCAAGGACCATTAACCCTGGAGTCAATCTGGCCTACAGTGTTTGCAGTCATGAAGGATTAATGGTAAATGGCTTTTCAGGCTTCTCATCCTGCTCTTCTGTTCATGAGAATCTTGCTTTTTAGCATCAGTGAGTGGTTTTCGGTTGCATAAGCAAGAGCAGTATGAAGATGTTATTTTGTGGGCTATCCTGTTGGCATACAAAACTCCATGTCCACGTGACTGGGAGGTTCATGATCTGCAGTCTGGTTTCACTCTGCTCCTCCTTCAATGTATGCTGACACACGCATAAAGCCATGGAATACTCAAACACGTTGGATCGCTCGCTCTCCTTTCAAGTAATTTGTGTCTTTCATTCTCTGAAGTGCTGTCCAGTAAACTCGCCGGACTCATACTTTCCCAGGGCTGCTCAGCCTAAATGTAGGTTAAAGCTTTAAATCACGTAACTGCACTTTTCCCCCAGCAAAACTACAAAAATTCAAACTTGCAGGCATGTTACAACATACGATACACAAGCTGTTGAAATACAAGGACACAAGAATATCCTAAGGGGAGGAGATGGTTAAGCAAAGAAGAGTTCCACATCTCCATATTTCTCTCCCTCGCCTCGACATCAAGAACTGTAAATCACCGCTCCTCTCTCTGTATATTTATAGAAACCATATGAGCAACATGTGTCCTCTGGACTTTAAAAAGAAGCCAAATTTAATAAACATAGGCTAAACAGTGCTTCGGCTCTAGCACTATTACAGAGTGTCTGCTGGTCCTTCAAAAAGCCTTAAATTCCATTTAGTGAATGTAAGTCCTTAAAGGTCATTAAATTGTCTTAAATATGAATTTATATTATCAATGTGTCTAAACACCCTGTATTTTAATTTCATTTATCCATCCTTTAATTTCTTTTTGCCAAAAATTCTTAAGCTCTTCTGCATGAAATACAATATTTCTGAAGTTACAAAACTCTAAACCTCCCACTGAACCAAGTACTTTCTTTATACTGACATGCTGCACTAAACCTGTTGTGAAAATGCCTGTAGCAGATTATTCACTTCATACTTACTGTCATATACTACATTTACATGCATATAAGAAACCAGATTATTCATTTTAGCAGCTACAGGGAGAAAGTTTTAGAGTCTGCAAAAAAGTCCTGATTTTAATTTTTTCCCACCTGCAGCTTGCATCTAAACTAAAGGACTCATTAACCAAACTTATTCCTACCTGAAACTGACCTCAGTGCAAGACCAAATATATTGTATTTACCTTTATACTCATCCGCAATGCTCATTTGAATAAGTAAAAGCTAATTTTTGCAAAAATGAGTCTTAAATTTTGCTAAAAGTTATCTTGAAAAGGTCTTAAAAGCATTAAATTTAACTCTGATACATTGTAGACACCCTGTTGTCACCTCAGTACTCCTGCACACCCCTCCCAAATGCATACCATCCATGGATGACACCACAGAATATGTCATTCCTAAATTCCTCGCTTTTAAAATGATTGATAAGTGTTGAACTGTTGAGACTTTAGCCTTGGATTCTAAGCTGTCTCGAAGTGATTCTTTGTAGGAAGTCATGTAGGGGATTTAAGAGAAACCCATTGGCTTTCCCCCAACAATAGGTCAAGTCACTCACATTAGACCTTTCTACTGGTGCAGTCCTCCTATAGCCTCACTCAGCTGGCCATCATAGGTTCTGTCAAATAGTCCTGAATTGTGGTTTGGTGTTTCTTCATTGTATGCAACAAAGACACCACCATTATTTCTGTGCCACATTTGAAACTTTTTGCACTTTGGAATATGGCTTCTTATATCTAAGTTTTTGTGTTTTCTAGGACTTTCTCCTGTATAATTTGTGAATTATGGCTGTTATGTCTCAGCAGACTGATCCTGGACATCAAACAAAGTGCAGTTTCATTTACTCACTGCTAACAATCACCTCTGTCCCCTAAGTAGACATATTTCTCATACCACCTTCTGGTTCACTGAGTCATGCCATGCCATTTACCACCTTGGATCTTGAACACACTCCACCTAGAGGCTGCTGTTCGATGACCTCTTCCCTTGTGTTCTCAGTCTTCCTGGCTCCTGGAGGTTGTCAGTCCGGTGTAAATTGGCTGTTCAGAAACATGTGGCTATGACGGCGGACAGGCACACAGGGGGAGAGGCCAGGAGGATACAGCACATGTTTTTCTACTGCAGGGTAAAGTCAAGGACGAGGCCAGTTCAGAATGTGGATCGCATGCGATCCAAAGCACTGGAAGTCATTGCATTGGAAGCTATCGCCCAGGGTGCATCTTTGGTGGTGACCAGATGTGAGAAGAGTCACTGAAATGTGGATCTGAAGGCAAAGTGAAAGACAAAAAAGCTAAGCTGCCTTTGGCCCTGTGGTGACATTTTTCAAAGTGGAATAGCAACACAACTATAGTTTGCAAAGTTTTGATAGAGAATATGTATTTAACTGGGCATAAAATTCCCTGTCATATCTTGGTGATGGCCCAAAGCTGTGTGGCAGGCTGGTGATGGAATCTGCCCTACAACAGGGTTGCCAAAGTTAAAAAAAAACAAAAAAAAACAATGTTGCTGAAGTGTCTTTGAGCAAGACTGTAAATCCCTGCCAGCTTAAGGATGTCCTTCTGTAGCAGATGACCTGATATGCTTCCATATGTTTATCAAACACGATTTGTATGTGTATCCTGTCTGCTGGGAAACATAGGCCCCTTCTAAAAGTCCAGCAGGAGTTTTGCAATCCTCATTCAAGGAACTAAGCAGAGTCTCGGCCAGTGCAGCTGTACAGAAACACCGCAGAAGGAAAGTGGGAAGTGCCTTTGGAAAGGCTGTCAGAGCTCATTAGCTCACTACACTCAGCAAGCCACCGGTTACGTAACGGAGAGGAGCTGTTCGGTTATGTCAGGAGGAATATTACAGTAATGAAAGATAATTGAGGGGGGTTATCTTGAGTGGACTATGGAGCTGCTGAGCTCTATAGGTCCCCTTGCTGATGGGATGCAAAGTGATTGATGGTTACTGAGTGGGAGTAGGTCCATGGTTCAGCTGTGGTCAAGTGTGTTTCAGAGTTCATTTCTACCACAGCAGGAGTCACAGCAGGGGCAGAGGAGCTGAAGAAGTGTGCACTCAATAACCTCTCACCCCTTTACAATATAGTTGTATTCCCATCCTCTCCGCTGCTTTATCTCTCTCATGTTTTGTCTTTTTCCCCTCCCCTTCTCTCTTGTATGTCTTTACCTCTCTGTCTGTCTCTTTTTTTCCCTCTCTCCAGCTGGTCACCACAGTGCTCTCTTCCAGCCGACTGAGCAGTATCCCTGCTTTCGCGCAAACTCCTTCCAGGTGGATTGCGGGCTGCCTAACTTTGACTCAAAACACCACACACCCGCTGCTACTAAAGTCATGAGTTAAGGTTTGCTCAGGCATCCAGAAAGGATGTTCACCGCCTTGGCCTGGACTTTACTGTCTGCTCATCGAGATCTAAGACACCGATGTGGCTCAGTTTGTTCCTCTGTTGCTTTTTGGTACAAAATCTAGATTTTTCACATTCACATCTCAGTGAAACTGGTGTTAAAAGCACAATTGCTCTAGGTGCCACCTGCAACGTGGAGTAATAGTGTAACAAGAGAGAACAGTGTGTTCACAGAAAACAGACTGCACAGAGCATAAGAGCCTACAATTTAACACAACTGTGCAGGCTGGTAACAGCATGTTCGGTTATATGCTCAGCTGTGCGCAAACAGTGTAGATGCAAAAAAATGTAGTTAAGTATTAACCTTTGAATTTGGAAGGAAGCGCTCAGAGGAATGAAACAGCTAGCCTACTTCTTCGTAATGGCAATTTTTAGATGTGGTTTGTTTTATTGTTGCCGCCTCTCTCTAGTGGATAGAGATGGGACAGAATGAAACTTAAAAATCATCACTACATGACAAAAACAATCACAACTGCAGGATTGTTTCAATGATCTGAAAATGTTTCTGAAATCTTTTCACCATGTTTTGTATTTAAAATCACATCTTTAACTGTCAGCATGTTTTCCCCCTTTTTGCATTAAAATAATTACACAGCCAATACCATATAGGTAACATGAAATACACAAGGGTATGATATACATAAATACAGATGGGTCTTCTGGAGAACACATACCAGTAGTGTTTGTCAAACTTGAACACATTTTCAACCAATTGGATGGCCGCTGGATTTAAACTATGGAATTTATTGTGTTTGTGATTAAAACGTTGCTAATAAGTCATGATGTGTAATAGGCAAGTGGAGATAAAGGAGAATAAGAACTGACTGGCTGATGCTGATCTTGGTTGATGCTAGATGTTACATACCACAGAAACTCTGACTTTTTAAATACAAGCTAATCAAAGATAGCTACCATAATTTCAATTTGAAACAGTGTAAGTAACTGTCAGGTATTTTATCATGATTGTAATAAAACTGGTAATTGTTCCATCCCTAATCGTGTACATAACTCAAGGGGTCAGTGTAGGAACAAATAGCTCTTAAAGACTTTGGCTCTTGGCTATAGGGCGATCTGTGTGAGACTGAATATGGTTCAGCGGAGAGAGAGAGAGAGACTGCTTCCTGATCCTCCAAACCGTCTGGCAGGCTTTTTGCTTGGCCGGCTGACAGACTGAAGCTCTGTCTGGCGAGCTTCCCTAACCACGTGAACAGCACCAAGGACAATGGCACCACATCGAGCCCCTTATCTTCCCCAAACTGTGTTTTCTCCCCGGGTCAAATCCAGGTCAGGAATCTGCTGACCCCCGGGGCTCACACACCGGTTAGCATGCATCAAACGTGCACACAGGCGCTCACAAATGCACACATGTGAGGGAGTGCACATGCATGCAAAAACTAGCGCTAACTTGCACACACACATGCGTACTCTGTGTGCAAAAGATCAAGCCCTGTGGATGATGAATGAGTGAGAAGTGCAAAGCTTTGAGTGCTGCACAAAGCCGACGAGAGGTTCTGGCAGTAGCTGCAGCGTAAGCGGGCCACACGCCATCGTGGCAACTGCCAAGTCTGCATATGCCGAGTCTTGCCGACCATTGCGTGACTGTGGTGTTTTCCTGCTCCACATACACTCCGCTGGGGCATTCAGGGTCACATAATATTGCGTTTCATCATGTCATTTGGGCTCCGTTCAGGGGGAAACACTTAACTGTGTTCTCGGAGCAGACTTTGCATCAGTCAGGGTAATGTGATGCAGTGGTTCAAGTTGCAGAGAGACATGGATTGTTGGCACATGAAACACCTGGCATTTCTTGCTCTGGTGCCAGTTTCTGCGGTCACATGGCTGCTGATAGTATTGTAATTGTCGCTATTGATTTTTTTTTTTTTTTCTGAGTTTCCCTGTCGTCCTTGCAGCTGAATAACAGAAATAGCTTTTGTTGTCAAAGCATTCACAAGTTTAGTGAGCCTTGACGGGCAAAGCATAGAGTATTTCCGGGCATGTTTTCAAAATAGGCATGTGTGCTCTTAAATGAATTTAGAGATAGCGCGGCTCCATTCAGACTTTGCACAGTGTGTCGAGCTGACACACCAAATATGACGTCTTGATAGCGGCCAGCCGGTGTTTTTTTTTTTTTTTTTTTTTCTGTCCCAGTTGTAGTCGTGCAGTGGTTGGGACTCCCTTTTGTTATCTCAGTCCACTGGTTCAGATAATCCAGCTAATCATTAGCCTCAGCCGTTAGAAGTAAGACAATAGAACCAATGCCATGTATGTGATCTGGCATAACTTAGAAATTCATTCGTGTTGAAGAGCTACCCCGCACCCCTCCAGGAATGTCAGCGATCACAGGTTGGGGTGAGAATCTCCAAAAGGCCCTGACATTCCTGGTTACTGATGATGGTGAATACCTTGTGTTTAGATAGTAAAATGTGTCATCATGTATCACCGTAAAACCTTTTTTTGCCGCCCCAAATTTGTATTAGTCTCTTTAGAGAGACTATTAGACTTCATAATTTGGACGTCATTTGCTGGGTAAGGCTGGGGAAACACTAAATCAGCGGTTGGCCAGGTGATGGGCTGCATTCCAAATTTACAATTTATTCATTTATCCATACTTAATAAACAACTGCACAACAAACAACTGTCAGTTTCTTTTCTGTGCATGAATGAATTTCTACACCAGTGCATTTGGCTCCAAAACACATTCGATTATATCACATGACTTTTTCTTTTCATATGCTCGGCACCTGTACCAAACAATTAGTGAAATGGTTTTCCTATAATCATGTTTCAGCAGAGCAATTTGGTTCTATTATAAGTTATGACTCATGTCCACAGGTCAGATTAAATTGTCACACGGGCTGGTCCTGGCCCCTGAGCAATAGCCTGCCCATGACTGAGCTTGAGGATTATCAGGCCCACTTACACCGGATTTGCTCATCCAACAAATTGAGGGGAAACTGATCAGAGATTCCTCCAGGACTGATGTTTAGCAGAGGTTATCCGGTGGTGTGACAGTGTTGCAGAAGTCTAACAGACCAGGTCCACGTGCACCCTGATCTGAACCACGCCGATGGCATCAAGTGTGACTCAGAATCTGCAGGGTCCCGAACCAAGTCACAAGCCAGTGATGAGGCACAAAGAGCCGGTTTTTATCTGTGTCATATTAGAAATGAAAGGTCTTGACATCAGTGACATGTGGAGAATCTGTTATTGCCTACGGGATACTCTGTCCTTGTCTCATCACCGAGTGTTGGCATTGCATCAGAGAGACAAGACTGCGAAATTGATTATGTTTGTGATTCATTGCCTGTCTGGAACATCATGAGTTTCATTCTGTCTCTCTCTTCTGTCTCCAAGAACAATCATTCATGAGTTTAGTCAGTGGGTATGTGACTGTTATCCTCTGTATGGACACATTCTGGTGATGAGAGGATGGTTTTGTGTGCGTTTGAAAAGCACTGACCCCGACGTGATTTGAACACGCAACCTTCTGATCTGGAGTCAGACGCGCTACCGTTGCGCCACGAGGTCTCTGCTGCGCCTGTCTCCAGTCTTCCATGTTTCCCTCTGTCCTTATCTCCCCTGCTTCCCCTTCTCATTCCATCCTATTCCAGCCCTGCCTCTTGCATGTTTTGTCACAGGTGAGTCACCAGCAGATTAAGGGTTTGTTTAGGATAGGTTACATGCAGCACCTTTCATGTGACTCAGCCAACCAGACTGGCAGCCAACATGATAGTCTGCACAATAGGACAGAATAACTAGTGCTGTATATGGCCGCTATTTGAAGTCTAACCCGCTCACTGGCACATGTGTGACTTATTTTACCTCTGTGTTCCTGCTGAAGCTTGCTTCCTCCATGAATGATTTAGATTATTTTCCTTGAGAGAATAAATTAACACTATGTGCAGCTGCTGTCACCTTAAAGGCCTTCTGAAGAAAGGATCTTCCTGAGTACTGCATCACACATTTGGATTCTTTTGAAATGCAAAAGCCAATATTTCCAAGGTGTTGACTTAAATGTATTTCGGGGAGAAGCGGCCAACATCATGCTGGCTAATGCTGTTAAGATGGAAAAGCACTTTGGACCTCCCTGACATGTTCTCAAAGGCCGTTTTGTCAGCTTCCATTGTTTAAACTTTGCGGGTCTTAACATGGAAGCCTGTTTTTCTGCCCTTAAAATACACACAGGCATTCCTTTTCCATTGGATAATAGTATAGACTGTAGCTCCGCTCTCCTGTCAGGGAAAACTCTCAAATTTGGGTCTGTGTGGAGTGTTTCTTCAGCTTTGAGTTCACAGATTGGAGTTTTAGTAGTGGAATCATTTCTCTTGGAAGCAGAAATAGTCTCACTGGTACAGTGAATGGGCTGGGCCAGAAGCACCATTTGATTGAGCTCCACTTCACTTAATTCTGACAACTTGAACGGCCAAGAAGACACTGTATCAAAATAGCTGACTAACTCGCCTCGCTGTGGGCCAGTAAGGCTAGTTTGAACGTGGAGGGTCGGTTACCTGGGTGGCGTTTCTTCAGTTTGAAGCGCTCTAGCCTTCAAAACATTAGCCCCCTCCTCTCCTACTTCTTGCCTTTTTCAGTGGGCTTCAGTCTAATGTTCCTTTGCCAGCAAAACCTCAGTTTCTCTGGCTGAGTAACTGCGGCTCAACAAATGACATTATTTCTGCCTCCAGAGCAGCTCTGCCTCTGAAAAATGCTTGTAAAAATAAAACTGCTGTTTACCCTTGTTTCAGGGTTGCAGGACCAATGCTTTTTTTACATTTTTGGCACCTGTAGTTCTTCTAATAGCATTTCCAAAAACATCTGTGGCAAGAATTTAAACCCTGCGAATGGTGGAAGTGTCAGACGGGGGTTTTTAATGGCGGATGTTACACTAGTTTCGATTTTGTCGTCATTTCTTGCCTCATCCAAGGCGGTCAGCATGCATTCTTTCACAGTTTCGGAGTTTGTGAATGGCCTTTTCCTTTTTGAGAGCCAGGATAAATGAAGGGAAGCTGCTGTAGCTCTCTCTTGGTCTGTGCAAGGCCGCACCAGGGTAGTACGGCTCTGATCATAAGATGCAGTCAAACTCTGCACCTCAGCATCCCTCTCCTCTGATCCTAAGTTTGTCCAGAGAGTTTCTCAATGTGGTATCTCTGAATATTATATTAACTATTAACTAATGCGAACACTCATTGCAAATGAAACACATTGGTTTGGCATTTGGAAATGGTGTATTTGCCGGTCCAGTCAGGGTTAAAATAACGGTTTTCATTGTCAGTTTTATGTTTCAAGGTTGACAGAGACATACTGTCAGTAGAGCACTTGTCTACTTGTGACTGTCAGATGTTTGGAAAAGCTACTAGGCATGGTCAGAGTGGTGCCACATGAGAAGCAACCTGAAGCGGTATACTAGGCTACTAGATAATAATGTTTCCGTGACCTTGTTTGACAGAGGATACAACCTAAAAGTGCGCATGCATGGCCAAGGGGAAAACATGGATTATGCAATTGCGATTTTGCGATGATTCAGATTACATCTCCTTTTGTTTTGTTTACGGTATTAAAGTGTACAGAGTTGTCAACTTTTGTTTTCCTCATCCCTCATTTCCATTAGATGACAATAACGCCTGCCTCCTGCTGTATCCAAACAGTGAACAAGTTGCAGCAGAGGCCAACTATGTGGTTTGTGGTGTTTCGACATGCAGGCCATGCCAGGCCCTGCTGGGCGTGATCCACTGTTTTGTCAACAGCTTATTTCTGTGGCCATGATTACAGTTTCAGAGCACGCTCTTATTGCAGCACATGGATGGGGTGTTAGTCAAGGAGCGCTTGAGCTTTGTGTGTTTGCCTATCAGACGGGACATCTGTGAAATTTGATATGTAAGGCTATTTTCACATCATGGTCGGATTGTAGAAGCACAGGTGTTCATGTTCTGCAAATACCCTTTTCTGTTATGATTCAAAACCAGTTCGAATGGGACAGTGACACATTTATTATCTCGGTGTTGCTCCGTACTCTTATTAACTTTGAATGGGGATTAAAGGCAATGGTTGATTGAAGTGAGGACTCTTTCAACTCAAATGACCAAAAATGTGGAATAAGCACGTAATCTAACGTGCTTAAAAAAAAAAACGCCAGCTAGACTACCGTATTGACCCGCATAAAAGACGACCCCTCTTTTTCAAGACCCTTTTTTGGAAAAAATACTTTTTATATGGACAAAATCTTGTTTGAATAAAAAAGCCACCGGCCGGCATCAGGTGGGCCAGACACTGCGGTACCGCGCCCACCCGGTCAGGTCTGCCGGATCTGACAGGTGAGCGGCCTGATGCCGGCCGGCTCGCCAGATGCCAACTGATGGTGCCCTGGTGCCGCGGCCGTGGGTTGGAGTAGTAACATGAAAGGGCGCAAGCCAGTAATTTCGCCTAGGGCGGCAACATAGGCAGAACCGCCACTGAGTGGACGTGACATGTGGGAGCCATATACGCTCAACAATCAAATGTGTGCTTATTCCACTTAACAGCTCCAAATCAAAGGTGACTGGTAAGAGTTCAGAGAAATAAAACATCCAAAATGTGGCCCAAATGCTTATGTGACTCACAGTTTTTAATATCTAAACTAACTCATCACTCTCTCTCTCTCACACACACACACACACACACTCACTCACTCGGAGACACATTCTCATGTTACCATTATGCCCTCTCTTGCAGCAGATCACATGTGCCGCTTGGACAAATGACTATATCCTCTCAAGTTGCTGCAGGTTGTTTTACTTTTCTCTGACCTCTTTATCTTTTATCAGTCTTTCCCTTCAAGCCCCCTTCTCCTCCTCAAGCATGAGAGTCAAAAAGGGCCACAGTCCAGTAGTTTGTCTTTCCTTCCCTGATGTCTTCTCCTTCCCGCTGTAGTTTCCGTCTGAATATACAGTATCCGTGTGGTACCATGAAGATGTTCATGTTAGTTAAAAGCAGCCATTTGAAACAGCCGATGCAGGGTCTGAGTTTTAGTTATACAGACGCTTCTCTGAGGCTTAAATACTATATTATTCACAGTTGAGTGGGGCCAGTCACACTTGCTTTCTTACTGTTGCTTGACACTATGATTTTGTCTGTTAAAATTCCCCAAATGGAGGAAAATGTGAAATTGTGTCACTAACAGAAGCAAATGTTTTATTTGCCTTTTGCCAGTGATGGGTGGAAGTGAATTGGAGGCTAATGTGCATTTCACTTGAGTGACCGCACCTCCAGACAGAAAAACGTGGTTCTCTGGCTTGAGGTTTTAAATGCTTGTAAAATATCACTTTGATGGATAAATCAATAAGGGCCACTTGACACCTGACGGTTGCTAAAATGGGCTGCAACTCATATCCTCTCTACTCCACCAGGCTGGATTATTAAATGCATTAAGCCAATCAGATACAGAAGAATGATGCCGCAGTCTTTTTATTGTTCATGCTGACTGATCTGTTACGATTTTATTTATTTGAAGGTGTTAGGAAGGCTCAAACCGACTTGATGGAGCTATAAAGTATTGGAAAATGATTCATATGACATGCAGCGTCAAAGCGGGCCTTTGGCTTTGTCTGACATTGGCTTTTGATCTTCATAATGCACTCTGGGTCTTTCAACCCCGGGGCGCTACACACACAAACTCTCTTGAAAGGAGTAAAGCAAATAAACACGGTTGTGCGACGTCAATAGCTGCACTAAGCTTTTGTCAAACACCATACGGCCTACATGTGCTCTCTTTCTAGTTCTTTGTCAAGCCAGGATGATGCTTTAAAACCTTATTTCACTGTAGTCACCAGCTGATGAGCCACATTTTGTATAGCATCATTGTCATTTGACAGCAAATCATTGATAAAAATACAGAAATGACGGTCATCAACAGACCGTAGCATTGGGACTTTACAACTTTTAGAGACTGGTCTAGGTTTTAAGAAATATTATTGCATTCAGAATATGCACACCTTGAGAAAATAAAGAAATTAGTGCATTCTGGTTCCGACTTGAAACGGATTACAGTCTTACTTCAAAGTGAGTTTTGCTCTGGGGCTTATTTAGCATTGTATCATTACCATAAGATGCATTTTTCATGTTGTAGACACAGCAGTCCCCAGGATGGGGTATAGCCTGATTAACTTAACATAGACGAGATTCGTGCTGAAAACGCAGTGCCTAATGACTTCTGAACCATGCATCTATTCATCAGGCATAATTGTTTTTTTTTTCTTTTTTCTCTGAACCGTTCCCTACTGATCTGGAATCCATTATGTTGTCAAATTAAATCACTGTTATTCTGTCAAGCTGAGGCTACTTTCACATTTCCTTCACCAAACATTTCAATAATCTCTTCGCCGCGTGATTTATGAGCTTGCGTTTATTGTTATTTACTGTTGTGCATACATGTGTCGTGCACCTTCACATCTCAACCTTGGAAACAAACCTGTATGTGTGACCATGACCATGTAGGTGAATATCTCCAGTAGGAGCTCACCTGTGACTACTGTGACAATTGCTTGCATAAGAAAATGCACATTCCTCTGTACCACTCCTTGTACAATTGATTTTTAATTAAACATGAGATGTTTGGCATTTACATGAGTCTGTTGGTGTGTGTTTTTCAGTGTGTCGACCCACCAAAAAAAAAAAAAAGAAAAGAAAAAGCTGTGAAATGAAAATGCCATGGTAGTACGGGAGCAAAATTAATCCGTGATGTACTGTGGCAAGGCTGAGGCGTTGCTGGGAATGTGGGATATTACAGTCCTTTTGACTTCTTTATTTTGTATCAAGCAGAGCGGTTTGGACAGACTGATAGGACTGAGTTTGCCGCTGTCGTAAAGCGGATTCCTGTCTTTGTGAGACTACCAAACACAAGACAAGTTTTTGGCAGCTTCTGCGCTGTGGTGCTTAAAGTCTTTGTAATCAAAGTGAAGACTTCCCTCAATGGGAATTCACTCCTCACTGTTCTCGGGGCACTGCCTCAACAGTTTCTGTTGTGGAAATATACTTAAATAGGTAGGACTTCAGTGTGGCTTAAGTTAATTGTGGTGAATGATGTTTCTGACTGGCATTGTTAACACAACGGGTTGAGTCCCAGAATGAGTTGCAGCCTTGTTGTATTGCCACTCGACAAATCTAATGTTGAAATGGGATTCATGGGTGAGATTGAATGACTTTTGGACCCCCAGCTGAAACTGTTTTAGATCAGCAGTTTATAGCAGGGATTTGTTTACTCTACATGTGCACATCCTCTGGCTTTAGACTGCAGATGCCACTTGCCATAGCTGGAATGATGGTAACGCAGTGCACTGCTATGCGACCTTGGCTGTAGCTTTGTTGTACGTTTTATTGGAGTCAGTCAACTGTTTTCTCAGCGCTCTTCAAAAAGGACAAACATGATCGCCGCCCAAGGCTACCGAGTTATTCTGCAGGATAATGATTCAGAGATTCGAAGGAGATGAGTCTGTCTTTTTGTAAGGCATCTTGACTGAGTTGCCTATGATTTGAATTGACAGGAGCCCAGAGGAGGAATAGGATGATGAATGGCTTGTGAGTCCCTTGGACACCTTACAGTAGCCACATCAAACACAAAGGGATGGCATCCCATGATTTCCTTGCTCTGGGAGTACTTCCATCAAAATGTTGAATAGGATATTTTGCTCCAGCTTGCTTTGGTGCTTTGATGATCATGATGATTTCATTTGTTTGGGAGATGTTGTGGCCTGCTGGTTGCATACACACATCCATGTTTTAAAAAGGAAACCCCACAACAAAAGAAAATGTCCTCAGGTTTTATAGCTGTTCTTTCCCTACCCTTTGGGCTTATTTGCTGCAGTCTCAATACAATTATTTAATTACTTTTAATAAAAATATTACATATTCCAAAGCTATTCCGGGTTTTCCCATCTTTTGTAATTAGAAGGCTTAGTTCTTTTATTATAGAGGTAAAGGTGTTGGCATTCAATCTCACTGGAGCATGAGTTTCCAGTGGTGGGGGCCACGTCATTTTTTTAGTTGTTTGACTTCAGCCTTTTTTTTTTTTTAAAAAATGATTGTAGTAAAGAAACAGACAACTTATCCTTAAATTTCTTTTTCAAGCATGATAGCTGAAAGTTTTTGAGATACTTTTATATCCATTTGAAGGTTTTGATGCATGTGTACATATTACCTGCTCCTCCTCTGTAGCTATAGAAACTAATGCTGCTGCCTGATGAGATTAAGGTCAAGCTGAAGTATATCCGAAGTACACTACAAGGAATCATCCTTACACATTTTTCATTTTTGACGTAGCGCATTGCTGTGATTCTGCAGACGATTTGTGAATTCAGCTCATCTGAGTTTGAGGGCGAACCAGAGAGACGTTGCCGGGAGAATTTCACTGACAAAGTGGTGGATTTGTCGGCGCAAAGTAATTTCCTGGCTAGACATTTTTTCTGGTTGCAGAACATGTTGTGGGATGATTAGTCTTTGCTTGGACTTTCAAATGGGGTCACTCGGTACAGACCAAGGGAGTTTCATCAGGAAATATGGCTGAGAGACATGGAAGCTTTGCTAATGTGAAATGAGGGCTCGCCACAGTGCAAGCATGTTTGTGTGCATCTTGACATTTCTGGTTGGTTACTACTCTTAAAAAACCATGGGTTTTTTTGATGTAGCTTTCAACGCACATTGCACCCTGTGGGTAGAACATGTCCATTACTCTTGGACCAAGTTTCCCCATTGAAAATCCACAGCAGCATGAGGCTCTGGATTATATATGGGGAAAATGAACCAGCTCCTTTCACCATCTGAAAACCTGGCTGCTTGTCTGGATAGCACACTCCTGTGGCATACTGACTCATCGTCAAGAGCTCATCCATCTTATATCAACACTGAGCTGTAAAACCCAGCTTGCTCAACGTATACTATCATTTCCCCTCTCCGACAACAATTGAGAAACAACTGAGGCCAAGTTAAAGTTGCTGCGGGGAATCATGGTTGGGTTATCTAATTGCTGGGGGTGAGAGTTGGAGTACATTGATAACAGATGGGTTTCTCGTCTATTTTGCGAGACTGAGATGATGAGTCTTCCCAAGATGAGCTGCCACTGACAGGGCCAGCCACCATCTCACACCCTGTGATTAGGGATCAGCAACTCCTCAGAGAAGAAGAAAGCCTGCAAAAAAACATTCTCCAAACAAACCCTCTTCTTTTCAGTAACTTGGGAGAGACAACCGGTCTGTTTTCCTCCTGATGCCCACATTTTTATAATCAATCGATGAGTTGTTTAGCCCATAAAATGTCAGCAAATGGTGGAGAATGTTGATCACAATTTCCCACCGCCCAGGATGATGTCCTCAGAGGTCTTGTATTGTCCCAACCAACAGTCCACAGCGCAAAGATATTTAGTTTACTGTCAAAGACAGATAAAGAAACCTTGATATTCACATTTGAGAAGCTGGAATCATAGAATTTGGAAATTTTCATTTAATAGTTTGCAACTAACTCATTATTTGACTAATTGTTGCCACTGTAGTTCACATTGTCTTATGAATTATCTTTGAGTGTCTATGGTGGGCATGACTCAATGTGGGAATGTGGTTTTTGTCTTTTACAGTTTGTACATAAGTATGTTCATTTCTGTAACAGCAGCATTCTTAATGGTTTCCCCAGGCTAGGCTCTTTTGATGGCCAGTGCTCTGCTGGATGCTGATGAACACCATGTCGAGGCGCAGCACATTTTCGGTGAAAATCCCCCATGGATGGTTCATGTGGGTTTGGTTTACTCGCCTGCCGCTCAGGGAACTGACTGGATCTAGCAGCCTGGTTGCTTTAGTTTGCAAGAGGGAAACCTAGGCTGGCTGTCAGCCGGTGTCAGGTATCTTAGATTACATTACACCGCAGAGTCTAGTGACTGGTGTACATCTGACAGAACAAGACCTCAGTGGTGTGTGTGTGTGTGTGTATGTGTGTCTGCACTTGTGCACTGTTGAATTTGAATACCCTCAACAAAGCAAGGCTATGTAAACATTCCTCAGCTTTGTGGTCCACCTGTCAGAAATTGCAACCTACTTTTTTGTTTGTTTTTACCTTGCGTGCATGTGTTAATGGTGTTCTGGTCTCTGTGTGTGTGTGTGTGTACCTGAGGAGTTGCATATGCTTTCTGTGCATGCACGTGCATTAACCAATCCACAACTAGTAAGAAAACAGGCATGTGTGATGTATTTGTGTGTATTTCCGTGTGTGTGTGTGCTTCCGTGTGCACTTGCCTGGTCTGGGTGAATGCCCCGGTCGAGCCGGTTTCTTGCCGTAAGCTTCAACCCCCTATCTGTCAATCACACGAGTTTCCTAACAACTGTCCTCTTTACAAATGACAGAGCGCCCTGAGGCACTCCAACTTTCATCACCTGCTTTCAGTCTCTTGCCTGTAGTTGTCCCAAGAACAACTGCAGGCCCCCTCCAAACCGCCCTGTTGATCCAGGGCTTTAAGTTTCAAGACTTAGACAGCATCCTGGTTTTGCTGCTGTTCATAATTTGCCAAGTAAACTCAGATTCGTAGTCGAGGAATGCAACAGCTTTCAGCATGGAGTTGGCTCCCTTTACACCTGGCGGTAACATGCGTTTTGTATCTGGAGTGTTTCCTGATACAATTAGTTGGTTTATATTTACACTAACCATCCAAATGTCTCTCACGAATCCACATCGGGATCTTGTTCCCTCACAAAATGTAATATGCATGTCACTCCCCCTCGGGGATGGAAACTGGGTTTTTGTATGCACCATTTCATATTTTTCAAACCAGAGGAAGAGGTTATTTGGGACGATATGCATATCAGGCACAACAGCAGAGGAGATGGATGGCTGCCTGTTCACTTCTGTTACGAAGTAACAAAGATTTAAGAAGTTTACTTCAATCAACATTTAGGAACTACAGCAATTGAAGATGCATTGCATTTGCATGTGGCTGGATGTGTTTCGATGTGTCTACAGTGTCTTAATGCCTGGATTTGATGTATTTTTGTGCTCTTTAATCACCCAGGATGCATGTTAAAGCATGAGGATACCTACAGGTTCAGTTCCTCTCTGCCCACCCCACTAATTTGAAAATTTAGGGGGCAGGGGATGTGGTTACATTACCACACAGGGGGCAACTAAGAAACTCAGCACAAGAAACAATAATCACCTACTTTTGATTTTTTTTTTATCCCTGGACAAAAGAGAACTCTTGATTAAACCTAATTAATCAAGTCGAGGAGTTCACCATATGCAGGATTTGTGTAGGTGTCTTATATTGCAGTATAACAGTAGCACTTAACACCTCATAAACATGTTTAAGTTTATCTGATCTGATCCTTTAGTGACAGGTGTAAAGGGAGCCATAGATTTTAATTGCAGTCACCTTGAAGCTGGTTTTAGCTACAGTATGTTGCCCCAATTGCAGTCAACATCACTGTCACATACTGAAGCCTCACCGATTTGAAGAAATTTGCTTTTCTGCGTCCATTGAGAAGCTTTGACCTTGACGTGATTTGAACACGCAACCTTCTGATCTGGAGTCAGACGCGCTACCGTTGCGCCACAAGGTCTCATGCTCTGTAGGGCTTCCCAGTCATCAAAACAAAGAGTGAAATTAGCATTCAAAGCATGCGAAAAAGAACCTTTAGAAAAATTAGGATTCAAAGCATGCGAAAAAGAACCTTTAGAAAACAAAACAGGTTCTCCAAAAAAAAGTAGGGGTTTGGTTTCCGGTGCTGGCCCAGAAGTCGGTTAAAATGAGCAGGCGCACATTCTCAAGCACACTCCCTGGGTTTCTGTGTGTCTGCGCCGGCTCGCTCAGAGGTAAACACACAGCAGCCAGCGCTCCCGCCGCCTGAAACGCCCTCCAATTTAACATACCTGGAACTGACCCAGTGCCACCTGCAGCGGGTGGGCACCTCCTCTTCCTCTCACTGCGTGGCACTCTGCAGCTTTTCGCCCCCGTCTCACACTCCACCTCCACCCGAACTACAGACACAACTGGAGTGTGAATTTAGAGCAAAACAAGGGCATCTCCTGCCTGCAGTGGCTCTTCTCTGACACCGAGCCATTCAACTCTGGTGGTCCTAAAGAGAGATTGATGGGGCTCTCCATCACCCACTGATTTTAATGGGAGCAGCCTCAGTGAAAGCACAGAGCGGGGGGGCGGGGTGAACAGTTGGAGTAGTTGCTGCAGGCAATCTCAAGACACTATAGCACTTATATCACCTCAGATTGTCTGAGATTGGACCGCAGCATAAATGCCTGCCTGGTTGGCCTGTTGCTTTGCTCACTGCTGTTGCAGTGTTGCAGGAAGGAATGAAAAATGTCATGAAAAAAAAAATAGGAGTGTGATCTCTACGGAAGCGTAGAGCTGCCAGACAAAGAAAATAAAAACCGAGAGGCTCAGTATCACGTAATTACGTAAAAAGTTTATTGTTATAACAATATAGTTTCACGTTATAACGTGAAATTATCACGTTATTTCATGATATGATTTTTTTTCACGTTATAACGTGAAAATATCACGTTATTTCATGATATGCTTTCACGTTATAACATGAAAGTATCACGTTATTTCGTGATACGACTTTTTCACGTTATAACGTGATAGGTATCACGTTATTTCGTGATACGACTTTTTCACGTTATAACGTGATAGGTATCACGTTATTTCAAGATAGGAAATTTTCACGTTATAACGTGAAAGTATCACATTATTTCGTGAAACGTGTTTTTGTTTACTGTCTACTGGCCATCTGTAAATCATGGCTGCTTTACATGATGCCATTAGGTCATATTTCATGCTTGGCTTGAGACATGGGGAGATTTTACAGTTATTGGGCTCCGTGGATGACATCCATATAAGCATGCGTACCCTGAGAAGAATTTTGAAAACGATGGCATTATACCGGAGGAAAAACGAGTCGGACCCTCTTGAGGTAGCGTCATTCCTTATTGATCAGCTGGAGGGACACGGCCGGCTGCATGGATACAAGCTCCATCACCTCAACTGCATCCAAGCTGGATATGTTGTCACCCAAAGTACAGTGAGGCATCTGTTAAAGTTTCTCGACCCCCGCGGTGTTGAACAGAGACGGAGAAATCGCCTTACACGGCGCATGTACTTTAACCCAGGGCCTAATTTCATGTGGCATGTTGACTCGTACGACAAATTAAAACCATTTGGTGTCTGTATAAATGGAGCAGTGGATGGCTTTTCAAGACTTGTGATTTGGCTACATGCCTATTCAACAAACAGTGATCCCAAAGTAATCGCTGGGTATTTCATAAAGGAAGTTGAGCGGAGGATGGGGACAGCATCCAGAATTCGCGCAGACTTCGGGACAGAAAATGTAACCATGGCAGAAATGCAGAGGTTCTTGCGATGGAGTACGGATCGCCGCCTTGTCACCAACTGTTACATCGCTGGGTCCAGTAATCACAATCAGCGGATCGAAAGCTGGTGGGCCTTTTTGAGAAGACATCATGCCCAGTACTGGATGAATCGTTTCCAGCAACTGAAAGACAAAGACTGCTTCTCTGGAGACTTCTTGGACAAGCAACTTATATTGTTTAGTTGCATGGCCATCATCCAGGTATGTCAGATGCCTGTGCCATCATCTCGTGTGTGTGTGTGTGTGTGTGTGTGTGTGTGTGTGTGTGTGTGAGAGATCTTGAGCACGAGAGAGAGAGGGAGAGTGAGAGAGTGAGCGCCCGTTAGCTGATCAGAGGTGCGCAGACAAGAATCAAAATTTTTTTGGAATTAACAAAGTATTTTCCATATTATAATAATGGATCCCATTGGTGTATTTTGTGATTGATCCATAATCTAACTATGATTTAATCCGTGGTTCAAAACAACGTTACCAAACTTTGCCCTCTCGCGAGATCTGTCCGAAAATCTCACACGCATACTCTGGTGGTATGAGTACACCGCCATCTACTGGTCAAAAGCCAGTGGGCTTTCTATTGCAGGTGTCAAAATCCTATGCCTATATATTGATACATTTTTTATATCTATTATTTTTTTTACTACATAGGAAGAACTGCAGCAAGTTGTAGATTTGTGGAACACCCATGTTATCCGGAGGAGCAGAAATGCAGTGGCTCCAAGTGGACGTCCCATTCTCATGTACACCATCCCTCACCTATTTGGAGGACAAGATCATCTGAAAGAAGTCTCTCGGGCAGCAGTGGAGGCTTGTAAAGAGGAATGCCATCAGAGAGGACCTCACCCTTGTGATGAAACCGTATTCAATATGTGTTGCCTTATAATGACAGAGAACTTCTTACACTCTCCCACCACACCAGATGAAGCTATAGAGCTGTATCTTTTCCTGAGAGCATGCATTCTAAGAGACTTAGAAATTACTTTGTGATTTCTATTGTTGATGTGATCCGTTTTGAACATTTAATGCATGAGGAAAAGAAACATCCCGACTATGATGTTGTTGTTTTCATTTTTTGAACTATTTTGCCCACAACTGTGCATTTGAACATCAGCAGTGTAGTGCTCTTGCTCATCTACATACAGTAAGAATTAAAATTTTTCTATTAGTTCATGAAAGATGGGGCAAATATGAGACAGTTATGTTTCTCATTACCATGTGATTTGTACTTCAGGGGAAGGATCACACAACAACACAACTCCAGGGCTCTTTCTTGTGCTTTCTTCCTCGGGGCTGCATTTTTCTTTTTTACACATAAGACACGTGCAGACCTAAGCATTAAACTAAATAAACTGTTTTATTTTGTAGTAACAGCATTCAGATTTTCTTTAAAATTGCTCTTTTACGTAACAGTACATTAACATGTAGAGCATGTATTGGGGAACTCATTAGATAACTCATACTCAGGTAACAAGAGTATAGAAAAGTAGTTTTTTCATCAACTTGACAGGTTAAAAAAAATCCCTGCGCTTATGTATTACAACACCGTGTATCACAAATGTAAACATTATACAAAATAAACTGTTTCCCAACATTAAGGTGCAAGTCTGCATTCCTTTTGTAGCTACATTTACAACCAGTGTAGAATCAAATTGCTCTTTTACATAACAGAGTAGAACATTTAATGGGAAACTCATTAGAGAAGTCATACTCAGGTAACAAGAGCATAGAAAAGTAGTCAGGTCTTGAGCTGCACTCTAGAAGAAATAACATCACGGATGTGTTTTTTTCATCAACTTGACAGGTTAAAAAAAATCCCTGCGCTTATGTATTACAACACTGTGTATCACAAATGTAAACATTATACAAAATAAACTGTTTCCCAACATTAAGATGCAAGTTTGCATTCCTTTTGTAGCTACATTTACAACCACTGTAGAATCAAATTGCTCTTTTACATAACAGAGTAGAACATTTAATGGGAAACTCATTAGAGAAGTCATACTCAGGTAACAAGAGTATAGAAAAGTGGTCAGGTCTTCTCAATAACAATAACAGGTTATTTTTCCATCAACTTGACAAGTCATAAAATGCTCTGCTCTGAATATCTGTAGACATTCATTAGACACACACATTAGACATGTGCACCACTAGCTTAGATGAGATAAGCATATCATTACAAAGCTAAGCCAGGCTGAATTTGTATGATGTTTTGTCAATCAGTACACTGTCAAACTCAGTGCGTAGCTCTGGATAGGAAGCGTATGTCCATGGTAGTTCCAGAACTGGACCACATGTGTGTGCAACAGGTCTTCGTGCAAGTCCTTCAACTGCCGTGAACATGATCGTAATTTTGCTTACACACATGACATCTGACCCTGTCATAAACCTTAATACTCTTCGGAGACCTGCCTCATCTAAGCCTCTGATGTATTGTTGCAAGAAACGAAAGCTTTGGGTCTCAGCTTGACTTGAGGGAGAGGCATGTAGCATTTTCAGAAGCCTTTTGGTTGTTGGCTTTTTGGCTTCATACATGTGCAGGACATCTTGTGGGCTGGCGAGAGCTTCTCTTAGGGAGGAACCAGCAACGAAAGACATCTTTTCTGATGCATATCTTGGTTTTTGGATCAACTGCTTGTGTGCCACTTTCAAAAGGATGTCTTTTAAATTCTTTTGTGTTGGAACTGCTGTTACGTCCAAACGGTCTAAAAGATCAATCAGCTCATCATTCTCCTCTTCTGAAAGTTCTCCGTTTAAGGCAGTGGTGATCAGACTCCTGTCTGAATGACTGACATATAGAAGAAGACTATCAAGAAGCACACCATCGGAGACTTCCTGCTCACCAAAAATAAGTGCCACTGTAAAAGCAGGGGAAAGGCGACAGGGAAAATAGCCATGGTCTTGAAATCCCTTCAGTAGAATTCGCCCAATGGATTTCCATTCTTCTTCTTGCCACTTAGAACACAGAGATGGAATTCTCTGGTCCTCCCCTTCAGCTGTGTGGTCCAGTAGCTCGGTCCAAAATGCAGCATACACATCCCTTGAGATACCATCTGCATCAGCACCTCTTTCATCTATGTAAGTGTATCTAAGTGTATGTTTGAGAAGTGCTGCATCCTTGAATTGGCCTATCATCTCCTCTAGAAGATTGACCCTATGAAGTCTTATAGTGATTTGCACAACATCCAATGAAGGAGTTGAACTTCTTGCTACCTCATCTACAGATTCTGATTGTGCAGTATCGTTGGCTGTTGGTGGAGGTGTGATGGAAGCTTCATCTTCTCTCAGTGCTGTGTCTGAAGTAGAGGATGCTGCACTTACTGGGAGAGGCATGCTGATCAATGTGTCGTTTGAGCTTGTTCTGGGAAGGAGGACTGATGTGATGATAAGGTCCTCATTGTTCTCCAAGTCAGGTAGATAGATCAAAGTATCATCCATTTGGCCAGCCACAGGTTCTCCAAGAAATGGGCCAAACATAACCTCAGATGTGTCAAGGTTTGCCTCAATGTCAGAAGTTTGAATAGGCTGGTCATCTTCTTCCAACATGTCATTCAGTTGCTCATCTCTGTTGTTTGATGTTCCCATAATGCATTCTTCATCTTCATCATCATTATCTTTTGGGGTCTTAGTGCACAGGTAAAATCTCAACACTCCCATTCTAAGTATGCTGTACAGTTCTCCAACTGTAACAACATCATCAAAAATAGCTTCCTCCTGATAGTCTAATATGTCATGACTAAATGCTTCAATTTTGCCTACTTTATTTTCTCCCTTTGGGAAGAAAATGTCTTTGGCATACTGCAAGATGTTCTCTTTTTTTGAGTCTTTGGGGACATCAAGGGTCCTTGTACCCCCTCCTCTACGTTTCCGGACTTGTTTACCCTCATGGATCCATCCCAACTCTATTTTTCTTGTTGGTTTCTCAGCCCATTTGTTGTGTTTTGCATACTTTCTTCTCCTTTTCTCCTGGTTAGTGTTATCATCAGTGTCACCAATCCCCATTCTTTGTTTGAGTCTGTCAAGCAATGATGCTTTTGTTGTTTGTTTTGTGCCATGACGTTGCCCATGATCCAAACAGAAGCGTCTTGCTGCAATCCTGTCCCCGTATATAGGGATGTAGCCAGCCAGGGTGTCATCATCCATACAATCAATGACTCCAGCATCAATCTGTAAAGACAGACATAATAATTACAATTCACAAGACTACATAAACACAGAGACAGGAAAGACAGGGTGGTAGTAGATGGCATTCTCTATAATATAACAAACTGCATGGAGACTGGATTTTAACTTCACAGTTGTAACTTCGTTTTTGTTGTTGTGTTTTTATCCCTTGTATTCATTAAATTGAATATTATTTCTGTGTAATGAAAGTCATCAAGTGTAACGTTGCTAAGGACGCCAGTCTGATCAGCGCAGCACAGAGAATAAAAACGATGCAGGATCTTTATCTTATGTTTCATTTTTGCCTATCCTGGACTATCCTGGCTGAAAATAAAACCTGCTGATGAGAGCGTCTGACCCGGTGGCAACTGTGTTTTTCTCCCTGAGAAGCTGCGTTCCGATGCAGTTCCTTGCGAAGTGGACTGCGCACGATAGACATCTTAACTGAGGTTTCAAACCGCAGTGAACAGTTCAAAGGGAACTGAGCACTGCACAGGGAACAACTGAACAACGATTGTACACTTTGCAGGGTATTCCCTAAGTAGGAGCATGGTGCGAATCGGAACGCAGCATGTAGTTGCTTAACAGGCTAGTTAGCTAACTAGCCTGGTAGCTAACTAGCCTGGTAGCTAACTAGCCTGGTAGCTAACTAGCCTGTTACACAACGCTTTAATTAGATGGTGAGCGGTCAGAATTAGCTTACATGATCTTGTTCCATGCGTTGGAGACAGTCCTCTGACACCCCACGACCTCGGAGAAATCTGGACAGTGGAGAGTCCATGGCGTTATAACGTGAAAACATTTTATCACGTTATAACGTGATACTTTCACGTTATAACGTGAAAATTTCCTATCTTGAAATAACGTGATACCTATCACGTTATAACGTGAAAAAGTCGTATCACGAAATAACGTGATACCTATCACGTTATAACGTGAAAAAGTCGTATCACGAAATAACGTGATACTTTCATGTTATAACGTGAAAGCATATCATGAAATAACGTGATATTTTCACGTTATAACGTGAAAAAAAACCATATCATGAAATAACGTGATAATTTCACGTTATAACGTGAAACTATATTGTTATAACAATAAACTTTTTACGTAATTACGTGATACTGAGCCTCTCGGTTTTTATTTTCTTTGTCTGGCAGCTCTACGCTTCCGTAGATCTCTTTCTTTTTTTTGTTTAGTTTAGTTTGGTCTCATAGTGGCATATCCTCGGGGCACAGAGCGTAAAGTTGACACCTCTGTCACTATACAGAGCAGCGCTCTAAAAACAATCCACATTTCATTGTGTCTCAGTATATTATATTACATCTCAGTATATTGCAGCCT